>NC_069507.1:116316054-116568554 GCF_027579735.1 Bombina bombina
CCACAAGTGTATGAAAACCACATCATCACATACCTATCCCTTACACATTAAATTAAAAAAACCAGTAAAGATGAAAAAAAATACTTACTTCCTCTTCCTTCCCCTCTTCCCACGGGGCTGAGGCTCTGGGAGAGGCAACTGCAGACTCCGAAGAGTTCTCCTTGGAGCTGTTGTGGGAAGAGTGGAAGGAAGAGTACTGGGACGACCAAGGTGAGGAGAAGATGGATGAGGAGGAGAAGATGGATGAGGAGGAGAAGATGCCTGAGGAGGAGTAGATGGCTGAGGAGGAGTAGATGGCTGAGGAGGAGTAGATGGCTGAGGAGGAGTAGATGGCTGAGGAGGAGGAGATGGGCCGGCAGGAGGAGATGGCCCAGCAGCAAGAGGCCCAGCAGCAAGAGAAAGTTCAAAAACACCAGCGAGTCAAATTTTTGCGCTAAAAAAGTCAAAGCTTTATTTTAAAAAGCAAATAATCATAACATCACAGCTCATCCCTTAAGCTGTCTTACGCGTTTCGGCCCCCTGGCCTTATTCATAGACATAAATTCACATTGTAAGTGTCCCTCTTTTATACACAATAGCCAAAATGGCTCCTGAGATTTGCTGCGATTTCATTTGTTCAAAATGTTAATTACTGAAATGCCTAACACTTGATTTGGATTTTAACTCTTTCATTTCCGGCTTTATTGTTGTAGGTTATTAGTTATACCTGATATAATACATGTGTATATCTCTATTATGAGTACAACAGGTTCAATGTAGATATTACAATCTTTTTTGTAAAACATTTAAATATACTATATGTTTTATTAATTACTTAATCCTTATCTAAATGATATAACTTGTGTCATATTAAATAAACCAACTAACTTTATATGC
This sequence comes from Bombina bombina, assembly GCF_027579735.1. Classification (NCBI taxonomy): domain Eukaryota; kingdom Metazoa; phylum Chordata; class Amphibia; order Anura; family Bombinatoridae; genus Bombina; species Bombina bombina. The sequence goes on from NC_069507.1 coordinate 116,316,931, forward strand.
TTTTACAATTCGCTGATTCTTATTAGCAAAATTTTTGGAAATGTTCAGGAGTTTAATTTTCAAAAAAGAAGAAAGGGGATATTATCATAACCACCTGGATACCCGACTTAGCGTCTTGTGTGGTCTAATTACTAGAATATAAAGATTCTTGCACAATAAACAATGGCGTGTCATGTAGATGACTCATCTTGTTAATCTAAAAGTTACTATATGAAAAGAAGTATTGTTATCGTATGGGGACGGTATCTAGCCTTTTTAACACTAAAAATTGAACCGTTCACCTACATCTATACTCTAATACTTCTACACAATCATAGAATTAAATAATGCACTAAAATTTAAATCTTTTTCCAGAAATTAATGACATCCCCCTCAATGTTTAAACCCTTAGGTCTTCTTGTCTGTAACTGGAAAATCCAGAAAGCTTCTCTATACAGGAGGTGACTAGCTCTATCACCTCCTCTTGATCTGGGTTTTACTAGTTCTATTATTTGCCAACTAAAGGAGGCTACATCTTGATTATGGCAATAGATGAAATGTCTAGACAGATCTGAGCATTCAATGTTATTCTTGATATCATTTAGATGCTCTCTTACTCTAGTCCTTGCCTCCCTAGTGGTACATCCTGTATATTGTAGCCTGCAGCTTGTACATTCTATAAGATAAACAGCATATGTGCTGCGACATGTACTACAACTTTCGTGAGTGTACACTTTATTGGTGACACGTGATTGGAAAGTCTGACCAATACATACATGTGAACAGGCAATGCAGTTTGTAAAATTACATTTATAGTGGCCTTTCATTGTGAGCCAACTATTCGTGTATGTTCCCGTTCTTTTCAACTGACTAGGTGATATTAGATTACCAATAGTACATCCTCTCCTAGATACATAGTTACAGCCTCCTTCTATATAGTCCTTCAGGCTATCTTCAGCTGACACTATTGGCAGATGTTTCTTAATAATGCCACAAATATAATTAAATTGAGGACTATAAGTAGTAGAGAAGGTGGGTCTTGAAAGATCAAATCGTTTATGTCGATTGGTGGTTTCATTACTTATGAGTGTTGCCCTATCCATTCGTGACACTTCTAAGAGTGCTCTATCTACTGTCTTGGGACGATATCCTCTCTGTAATAGAGACTCTTTAAATTTGCTGCTCTCTAGGAGAAAATCACTGTCTTCGGAGCAGTTTCTCCTAATACGCATAAATTGCCCTTTTGCCACCCCAAAGCCTGTGTGTTTGGGGTGGTTACTCCTTGCGTGTAATATCGTATTTGACATGATAGGTTTTCTGTACAATGAAGTCTTGATGCTATTAGTTTCAATGACCCCTTCTAAGGTAATGTCTAGGTAGGGGATCTTTACCTTATCAAACTGATATGTGAACTGCAAACCAGCTTTATTTGCGTTCAAATAATCTACATATAGCTGGCCTCCTCCTCAGTACCCTGCCATATGAACAGGAGATCATCAATAAAGCGTTTATATAGTTTTATCTTGTCATGAAATGGGTTCTCACCTCCAAAGACGTGGCCCAGCAACAAGAGGCGGACCAGGAGGTAGACCAGCATGCGCCTCCCGGAAAAAAGTGAACATTTCTTGGTGAAGCTGAAATATTCTGGTTTGTCCTTCTTCGATTCGATTCAGTATGGTGATGATTTGATTTTGTCCTTGAATAATTTGATTTTGGCCATCAAGTATTCTGTTGCGTCCTTCGATATTTTCTATCCGGGAGGTACGCATCTGGTCTATGTAGTCCAGTAGAACCCGCACCTCCGCTATTTCCTCTTGTTGTGCTTGTTGTACCAGTGCACGGCGGGGTGCCCGTGCACGGCGGAGTGCGGGTCTTTGAGGGGCCTCGGGTTCCGCAGGATCCTCCTGTGCTTCCGGGGCCTCTTCATCATCTCCCGTGCGCTCTTCGTCACGGGGGACCTCTTCCCTCCGAAGTGGAAATTCCTCCCCACCACTCTCATCCCGGGGAGATGCATGAGGCTGTGCTGCCTCGTCCCCAGACTCTGTATATTAAAAAAAAAAAAAATGTATATATTAGCATATTTGCAAATCAAGCTTTAAATGACTTAGCTTACGATACAATTACAAATGCAGAATCATTAATCCACTTTGAAATCTAACAAACAATCAATACGATTTCCGCTTTTTCTAAACCGTGTTTGTGATATCTGTGGTCAATGTGAATGTTTTTGCGTTTGTTTTCAGTCTGTTTAAATGCACACCTAACCTATAGCCTAGATACTGATGTAACTGCAAAGTAATTGAATGCGTGTAAACAACGTTATAGCATTAATCGGATCCTTAACACATGAAACCCAATGTTTTATCTTTCATGATTTAGAAGCATACATTTTGTATCAACTTTCGAATGTACTTTTCAAATCTAATTCGCTTAATTCTCTGGATATTCTTTGCTGAAAAGCATATCTAAATATGCTTATAAGATGCTGATTGTTAGCTGAATATAGCTGCCTCCTGTGATTGTTTCACCGTGTGCATGGCTATTTCTTCCTTAAAATATATCTCAAGAAGGATTCAAATTAGGTAATTTAAGTACATTTGAATGTTTTGTCAAATTGTATTCGCTACCTCAATCATGAAAGTAAATGTTTGCGTATAGTGTCCATTGAAATACATTTGTATGTTAAATTATTGTTCAATGAGCTTACCGTCAGATGAGAGTGGCAGGTTCCCGGTATCGATTCCTCCAATACCGACTACTTCCACCTCGGAGATGCTGGGCCGCAACATTTCCTCCCATCGGCAGTACTCGATTTCAAGGGCAGGTCCGCCACCGGTTCCTGCGGCATGTCGTGCCTCCAGACCTAACTTTTTTTTGAGTTCCAGTTTACAGTCCCGGTAGCGATGTTTGATCGAATCCATATCTCGGTTCCGGCCACCCACTGCATTGACTGCATTCCTGATCTCATTCCAGAGCCTCCTCTTGTCAGTCGGGGTTGTCTTTTGGTGCTGCAGCCTCCTATGCCTGGCCATATAGGCCTCTACGAGGGCCTCCTTCTCCTCCATCGTAAACCTCGCCTCCCTAGTCGCCTTGGCCTTCCCCTGTGACGATGCCCTCTGTTTCCCGGACTGTGAAGCCCTACTCTGACCGCCACTGGGCCCAGCCACTTGGTCATCTTGAACCAAGTGGCTGGGTCCACCCACCGCTTCCACCCCCGCTTCCTGCCCCCCTTCCTGCTCCCCTTCCTGCCCTGTTCCTCTCCCCCTCCCTCTACTCCCCCCTCTACCTGTCCCCTGCCTGGCCTCCATCTCTTCCCTAAACTAAACCCCAAATAATCAAACAAAAAGTGAGTGTGATGAAATGAAAGGGGGTCAAAATAAAGAAGTAAAAAGACAAAAAAGGTGCTTAAAGTGTGAGAGGGATGTAAAAAAACAAAGAGGGTAAGGAGTATTTAAATAAACGAAAAGAAGAAGACTAAAAGGAGGATATGTAAACTAAATGTAACTAGGGGATGGGTATGGGATGGGTATGGGGTATGGGATAAGAGTAAATGGGATGAAAGGGAATGGGACTACAAGGAATGGGGTATGGAGTGTAGTATGAGGGGGTAGGGGGTATGGAGTGTATGTAGTGTTATTGATAAGTGTATGTATGTATTGAATGTGTTTGCGTGTAAATGTGTTAAGTGTACAGAAAAATCACTCGCTCGCTAACTCACACTACTACTAATTCTCACTAACAAACACTCCCACTAACTCTCACTAACTACCAGTAACTTACGCTCCCACTAACAACTCTCACTAATAACTCCCACTAACTCACTCACGCTCCCACTAACAGACTCTCTCCCACTCCCACTAACTCCCACTAACTCACTCACTCTCTCACGCTAACACTAACTCACTCTCAAAAATTCTCAAACTCTCTAATATTAAACCTCCAATCTCCAAAGACCCAACAGCAACACAGTCAAAGAAGCCCTGCTTGTGTGGTGCTTATATACCCTGTGTAAATGTTTAATGATGTCCCAATTTCCGTTGTAAATAGTGTTCAGGTGTGCTTTATTAGCAATTAATATTATTGCAATGTGTATTAAGTGTGTGAATTTGCGCATGCTCATTTTGAGTTGGTATTTGTGGAATGTGTAGAATGCGATGATGTCATAGTGTTCGTTTTATCTTTCATTGTCCAATAGTATTCTTTTTAAATGTGAATTTGCGATGGTGTGTTCTTCGTGAAGTGTTGTATATGTATGTTTGTCATAATATATATTGATATTGAATGCGATTTTTTTTCTAGTGTATGTATATCTTTTTTAATCCTTGTTGTTATTTTGCGATTTTCCGCATCTTAAAGTATATGCGTATTCCCCGTATAAAATTTTATTAGAAATTCCCCCGCTTGTGAATGTGTAATGCTTGTGTGCTTTGTTGATTGATTGTTGTTGTGACATTTGCGGCGTGTTATTGTTGTGCATGATGTGGTATGCATCATATGACCGAGCTGTGCGTATTCTCGCGAGATCGAGTGTTAGGTGAAAAAAGGTATTTTTTGCCTTTCCCATTGATCTCTATGGGAGACTGTCTAACGCGGGCAGGATTACGCGTGTGACATACACGCGTTAGGAGCATCGTTAGATGGTCTTATTTGAACTCTAAATACCGGAGTCAAACAATGCCGTGCGTTAGACATAAAACACTCGTGGCGTTAACAACCCATCTACCGCCGAACTCTAAATCTAGCCGTAAAAGTTTTGGGCATAGAGCATTTAAAGCCCAAAAGGAGAAGTGGTAACTTAGATAGATTGCTGCTCCAACATTAATCACACTGGATGTTTAGGTTAAATACTTTAGCACCAGTGGGAGTTAATGAAAAAATTGAATATGCTTGCTTTCTATAAATTGTACACAATTATGAATAAGTATCTTTTCAATGTACTATAGAAATCTGCCAAATGTCTGTCATATTGTAGCCAATTTTGTGTCAAAGAATATTGTTTTGTATCCACTAGAAATGTAAAAATATGACAAACACTGTGGGGGACTTTAAAAATGCCTGGGACAAGCATAAGGCTATCCTACAAACTAGATAAGTTTATACTGTTAGGTAATATCGGGCAGATTTGCTGGGCCTATGGCTCTTATCTACCATCAATATCTATGTTTCTGTTTCTATGTAAGATACATCTGGTTTTAGTGTTACTGACATGCATAAAGGTTGAATATGAAGGATGAGATTAAGAATATTTGAATAATCAGCCTGGTGTCACCCAAGATTTTAGAAAATAGCATATATGGTTACATAATATATATGCTCAGTATATTATAGGATATAATTTTGCAATAGCACTGTGTCCCTTTAACATGTAGTTTAGGGGTGTATATCATTTTAATGTGGAATCTATTTAAAGCTAGTAGTAGTGGTAATTACATACATCTGACAAAGCATCTATTCCAGCCCTTGAGGGGGAGGGGCGAAACGCCTAATGCTGGAAGTTTGAAAATGAACTCTATCGCTACCAAGCAGGAATAATAGAGGATTAAGCAGGAGCTTGTGCTAACACTACTGGCAAGTGAAGAACCGCATCAGCTATCAGCACGTAAGTCCGGGAAACAAGTTAAGGCCGGAGCAGGCACCGGTGACAAGGACTACCAAGTGAGGGTAAGCTGAGCAGTCTTGCAGTAAATGTAGTGTGACGCTAGATCTCCAAGCTGCTAGTACACTGAGCTGTGTGTGATTTACCACCACTCTGAGCGAATTGCTATACAGTGTGCCGGAGCCTACCTGTGTACTTCTGGGAGGAATTGTTACACTTACCATATAACTGGAGCGGGTTTTTTAACACTTGAGTGCCCAGTCTTATCTGTGACTTCTCAGCCAGCTTAGGGACATGCTAGCATGTGGGGTTAATTATTTGTAACCGTGTTCCTCATTATATCTGTTTGGCTTTTATATGGTATTATTTTATAGGTGATGGTAGACTTGGTGTTCTTTTTATCCTCTCAATAAAGCGATATTTTTGTATTTGGTGCTGCCTGGTCCTATTTTGGTTAGTTTGTGATTTTACTACCAGCCCTGTTCTTATCTAAGTCTGTCCATTTTGATTTGGGACGGCAGGTACATATACTTTCACTATAACTAAATTTGAATCCTTGTGCACCCTACCTTTTGGATGTTTTTTTGTAAAAATATTATAATAATTCAGGCTTCTACCTGATTGAACAATAAATAGAACATATTTATAAAATGTCTAAGGCAGCCGCGGATCTGCTCTCTAATATAGATCTTTTTATAGCAATTTGGGAACCCTGGATTATGTATTGAGAAGCTAGACAGAGAACATGATGAGAAAGTTCTTTTACAATCCTGTGTTGTTGGTACATTCCAAACCTTTGAAATATGGCAGTGCTAGAAATAGATGATCCCATTACCACATGGGAATGATGATGATAGTTGATGTGATGACTTTATCCTTATTAGAGTTTCCTCAGTTGATTGTTTTAAGAGTTATAGATTGTCAGTTGGAATAGTTTTCTTCTGTATGAGTCTTTGAATTATATGTAAAAATGTGTTAATATGTAATATGCTAAATTGTAATATTTAACATCAGCTAATAAAAGTGATTTCAACAACAAAAAAATATTATATTAATAATAACAACAGCAATGGTGTGTTATCGGGATACTGGGAGATGGAACAAAGATTTACTTTCAAAGCATGGCTAAATTCACCTATCATATAAAATGTTATTGTCATTTGTCGGAATACTGGAAGATGGAACAAAGATTTACTGTCAAAGGATGGCTATATCACCTATCATATAGATTGTCACTATTGTCATTTAGTAGTTTGAAACCCATTTCACATGTTTTCTCACACACATTACTCTAATAACCTTAATATTTACTCTGTTCTTGTTGGAAGTACTTATATAGATTAGGTACATATCATTTCGATAAAATAATATGGTTAAGCTAAATAGTGTAGGTTGAGTTAAGGGTAAGGATAAGGTTAAGAGTAGAGGTCAGGGGATAGAGCTGTCTTTATAGCTACACATAGATTTTAATATAACTGTTCAGAGTGGAAATGACACATGTCTATGAGTAAGGCTACAATATAGCCGAAACGTGTAAGACGATACACGCTCAAGCTGTTCTTATGCTTTGTTTTAAGTGTTTTAAAATTTTTTTATTTTTTTTTACGTTCCCAATAAAGCTTACTTTTACGCTATTTAGTGCCTTGAGACTCACCTGTTTTTTTTTGTACATATTGATCAGTGAGTTTACCAGGTTGGAGACTCGGCACACAGATTGTCTCACCAGTATATGGGGCTACGAGTACGTAGTAGGGGATTCCATCGGCATACCGTACTCTTTGCGTCACACACCGGAAGTGGGTAAGAAGGAGATTAGTGAAGCAGCCACAATGGTAGCGGTTTATCTCCCAACAAACGCCTAGATCGTAAACAGATATCACAGCACTGTGCCGAGTGAAGCCAGAGAAAGACAAAGGTAAGCGGGCATCCGGTAGAAGGAAATAAGGTACACCGTGGTAAGTTGTACACCGACCTGGTTACTGCCGTTACCTCACATACTATATACACAGTGTTTGCCGATACTGACGTTAACCAGTAAAAACGGTGTGTGTGCTTCCAGTGAATGCTATCTTTAACATGGTGATCCCCTCCCCATGCATCTTGATCCCGTTTGGGAGATTATTGTTGTTTGGAAATGACACATAACACATTCTCTACCAGAAAATAATTAGATCATAAAAACCTAGTTAAAACCCTTCGTTAACCTGGTTTTTATCTTAGAGATCCAAAATACTTCTTGTTTAGCCAGTGACCTCTCTCTATTTCCACCCCGTGGAGCATTCATAACCTTTTCTATTGCAGTCCATTTAAAGGACTCCGTATTCTTGTTATGATCTTTTACAAAATGTTGTACATGGGGTGTTCCTGAGGTACCCACTATTATGCTTGAAAGGTGCTCCCTGATCCTTGATCTAAGTCCCCTGGTTGTAAGGCCAACGTACTGTTCGTCACATTGGGTACAGGTTATAAGATAAATGGCATATGATGTCCTACAGTTCATACACATCTTCTTTTTGAAACGCTGTCCTGTTACTGAGGATCTAAAATCTTCCCCCTGTTCCACTTTTTCACAAGCTACATAATGTGCAAAGCTACATTTTTTTACATCCCACTGCAGGATAACTAGTATGAGCTGGTGGATTTAGACTGTTTCAGGACAGTTGGTGCCAACTAATTGCCAATAGTGAAATTTCTTTTAAAAGCAAATTTACACCCTCCTTTGTTCAAATCCACCAAGCCATCATCTGCTTATAACATTGGGAGATGGCATTTTATTATATTGCAGATATCAAAGTACTGGTCGGAATAACTAGTAATGAACATGATTCCATTTTTGCCCTCATCCAATTCTTTCTTTTTGTCTGTTCTTTTTGGGATTAGTAGATCTTGTCTACTCACTGCACTTGCTGCCTTTTTTGCCTCTAAGACTACTTCCTTTTTATAGCCTCCTTCTCTGAGTCTTTTAGTATGTGAATGTTTCTCAAACTCTGTTTCCTCTGAACAGTTTATTTTTAAACTGAGGAATTGCCCTTTCGCCTCTGCTCTGAATACCCTTTTCAGATGGCTACTATTTGCATGTAGTGGTGTTTTTCCACTTATAGGTTTCCTGTATATCTCTGATGATACTTTTGCCCCTGACATACCTCTTAATGTAATATCTAGATAATTAATGCAGCTCTTATGTTTTTCAAAGGTAAAGCTGATGCCTGCCTCATTCTCATTTAGCCACTGTACAAAGTCACTGATCTTATCTTCCTCTGCTTTCCAGATTAACAGGAGGTCATCTATGTACTGTCGGTAAAAGACTACATTTTGTCTGAAAGGATTTCTGTCTCCTTATAGAGTTTAGTGTAGGAGGGGGCAAATGTTGCCCCCATTGCCATCCCACATCTCTGGAGATAGTAATTGTCTTGAAACAAAAATAAATTGTGCGTGAGAAGAAATTCTGTCACCCTCACAACATAGTCACACAAGTTTTTTTCGTGACCATAGAATTTTCCCACAAAAAAGTAAATTCAAGCCATTCTTATGTGGTATCGATGAGTAAAGTGATTTTACATCAATGGTGGCCCACATATAATCCTATTCCCACACAACCTCCTTGATTAGATTTAATACGTTTGGTGTCAGTGATATGGCTCCAGAGATCCAGAACCAGTAGTTGGAGGAGGGCATCTAGCCATTCAGACATATTTTCAGTTAATGACCCTATCCCACTGACAATGGGGTGGCCTACAACATTGGTGATGGACTTGTGGACTTTTGGGAGGCGATTAAATATCGGTGTAACTTAATTGGACACCATTAAAGGGACACTGTACCCAAAAATTTTCTTTTGTGATTCAGATAGAGCATGAAATTGTAAGCAACTTTCTAATTTACTCCTATTATTATATTTTCTTCATTCTCTTGGTATCTTTATTTGAAATGCAAGAATGTAAGTTTAGATGCCGGCCCATTTTTGGTGAACAACCTGGGTTGTCCTTGCTGATTGGTGGATAAATTCATCCACCAATAAAAAAGTGCTGTCCAGAGTTCTGAAACCAAAAAAAAGCTTAGATGCCTTCTTTTTCAAATAATGATAGCAAGAGAACGAAGAAACATTGATAATAGGAGTAAATTAGAAAGTTGCTTAAAATTGCATGCTCTTTCTGAATTACAAAAGAAAACATTTGGGTTCAGTGTCCCTTTAAGTATTCACTAGTTTCTAGATCTAAAATATTTAGATCCAGACCATCATCAATTATATCTTTTAAATGGGTCTTAAAGTGTTTTGTAGGATCCCCTTCAAGGACTGTATACTCAAAACTGTTATTTAATTGTCTCATTGCCTCCCTCACAAATTCTGATTTGTCCATCACCACTACCGACCTCCCCTTATCAGCAAGGTGGATCACCAGCTGTGTATTTTCTCTAAGACTGTTTAGTGCTTTTTTTTCTTGTCTTGTCATAATTAAATATTTTTTGTGTGTTTGGTGTGATAATGTGGTTAAATCCTGTTCTATCATTTTTTGGAATTTGTCTACAATAGCACCCCTGCTTTGTAGTGGGTAGAAGTTAGACTGATTTTTAAATTTGGGGAGTTTAGAATCAATTTTTTGTGGTTCATTCCCCCCTTCTGCAAAAAGTGCCTCAAGTGATCCCAGGTCACACGTTTCTTGGAAACTCAATTGTTCCAACTTTTTATTATAAGTATCTATTATATTTTCTTGTGGCATGAGATCGCTTGGATCACTATCTGTTTGGGAAAAGTGTTTATACAAAATCATTTTTCTTATTAGCTTATTAACATCTAGGCGGGTGTAAAAGAGGTTCAATCCTGTATTGGGGACAAAGCTCAAACCCAGACCCAACACTTTTTCCTCTGTAGCGTTAATGGGGTATGAAGATAAATTAATGACATTGGTTATTTGTATTTGTTCTGTTTCTGTCCCCTCCTCAGGGCGTATCTCCCTTGGTTTTCCCCTTTTTGCACGTCTCCCCCCCCATCTGGTTGTTGACTGGGCAGGTAAAAAAACTGGTCGTTTACTTCTTCCCTGAATATTTGGGTTATTGGGGAGGGACCACTAGCCTCCTACTGTGTATCATATTGGGACACTTGTTTTTTTTTAAGATTTTCTTTTATTGGGGTTTTTAAGCACATAAAATAAACATACAAAAAAACAATTACCAAAACCAGGCAATAGAAAAAAGCAAATAGCATAAATCTTGGCAATATCACAACCAGCCAAAATATTGAGGTTACAATTACCTTCAATTTTACCTATTAACAGTGGCAAGAAAAATAAATAAATAAGAAAGACAATACAATACCAAAAATAAAAATAAAAAAAAAATACTAAGATTTTTCTTAGCCTGCATAAATTCATACATAACAAACCCCTACTGAGACCCTACTGATTCCTTCTATTTAACCAGGATATGAGTAATGATGTAGGAGAAACAAAACACAAGACAAGACAAGACAATACAAACAAAAAAAAAGACAAAAAGAAAAAAGAAAAAAAAAAGATAAATTTGTCCCCTCACCTGTCGCCCTCTCCACCCCCACCTTCGTTGAGAGACAGCGTTCTCAATAACACATTTCACTTGCATTAGACACCCATAACGGAGGGAACATCCCATGTTCCACTAGATCTGCAAAGGTCTGAGAACTTAAAAACGGAGACACAATATTTTTCTGAACTGACAGAGGGTAGTATCTAATAATTGGCAGCCATCTATGGATAAATTTACTTATATGTTTTTCAGTAGAGAACTGAGTATGAAAAGCTTCAAACAGTATCTGGGACTGGATCTCTTTAAGAACAAGAGAAAACGAGGGTCCTTGTGCAGACGCCAATTCTTAAATAAGAGGAACCTGACTCTAAGAATAATAACTCTAAAGGAGTCTAAAAAACATTTTTTATTTGGTCCTCTATTCTAAGAAAAAATACCAGCTCAGGAGTAAAATGGCTGACTAAGTTGAAGGACTGATTAACCCAGTACTGTATTTTTAGCCAGTATTACTTTGTCTTGGGACATGACCATAACATATGTATTTTGTTAGCATTGATGTAGGAACACCTTGGACACAAAAAAGATTGAGAAGGGTAATAATGTGCCATTCTGGCTGGAGGTAAATAGTATTTATTAACTAGTTTCAAGTGAGACTCTTTTATAGGAATGGGAAGAATAGATTTATATACTGCTACAAAACTTTGAACAACCAATTCCGGATTTAAGTTAGAGAAAGTATTCTCCCAATTTCTACATATTTTCTCTACTCCAAGTGCGCCTTGTTTAGCTAACATTATATCATAAATAAGCGAAATGGAGGTTTAACCACTTGAAAATGTATCAATACAAGTGTCAATCTCGACCCACTCAGCCAGCCAATCCTCCCTGAGCTGTGATTTCTGCACAAAATGCCTAATTTTAAAATACGCAAATAGATTATTTCTTACTAAATTAAATTGTTGAAAAAGAATACCTGATGGGTACACTTGCCTTGAGTCTGCTAAAACCTGAGAAACCCTTGACAGGCCGTTCTCTTCCCACTTTTTAAAAACCCCATGTTGTATTCCAGGCACGAACTCGGGGTTACCTCTTATGGGCAGATATTTAGAAAAGTGCGGATCTATTTCCAATTCCTTGCAAAATTTATGCCAGGCTATAATTATATTTTTGATAGAAGATAACTTCGCTATCTTAGGAGATAGCTGTTTGATTGTGTTATGTAAGATAGCTTTTAATGAGAAGGGGAAGATGCATTGAGTCTCTAAATCAATAGTAGCAAAATTATTGGAACCCGAAATCCAATCAAGAGCAAATTTAACTAACGTAGCAATATTATATATTTTTAAACTAGGAAGAGCTATGCCCGCAAAGGTTTTCTTCTGCGTCAGCTTCACCAAAGATATACGTGATTTCTTATTATGCCAGATAAATTTAGATACATATTGCTCAACTTTCCTGAGATCCGCTTTTAAGAGGAATAATGGAAGATTTTGTAATGGATACAAAATCTGGGGGAACACAATAGCTTTTATTATATTAATACGTGCTGTTATAGATAGGGGAAAAGAGGCCCAAACCTCCAGGTTGATTTTTATCTTGTTGAGTAGAGATACAAAGTTCAGCTCATACCATCTTTGGGGGTTTCTATGTAGGATTATCCCCAAATACTTAAAGTGATCAACAACTTAAAAGGGATGATCTGAACAGCTTGTCTTTGATTTATGAATCCAAAGTAACTCGCTTTTATCAAAATTAATTTTATACCCCGAGAATGAGCTGAATTCAGCAAAGAAGAGTAACATATCGTCAGCATACAAAAGCGTTTTCAATTTTTGTGAGCCAATTGAGATACCGCTTATGTTTTGTCTTAGCCAAATGGCCAAAGGCTCTAACGCAATATCAAACAACAAGGGAGACAGAGGGCACCCTTGTCGTGTTCCCCTACCAAGAATTATCTTGGGAGATAATATACCATTAATCAATAAGTAAGAGACCGGCGTCTGATATATTTTATGGATAAAATAGAGAAATTGCCCTTGAAAACCAAATCTTTCTAAAACACTGAATAAATACTGCCATGTGATGGAGTCGAAAGCTTTTTCGGCATCTACTGTTAGAAGGGCCAGATCAGCGTATTTCTCTTTCTTTAATTTATCTCTGGTCCAGAAATAATCCAACAGCATCACTACTTTACGAATATTTTTAGCAGAATTCCTTCCTTTAATGAAACCTGTCTGATCGGGGTGGATAATGTCATGTAAACCATTCGGCAATCTATCAGCAATAATGGAAGTTAGAATTTTATAGTCTACATTAAGAATAGAAATTGGCCTATACGAAGCAGGATCCTCTTTTCCCCTATCTTTTTTCGGTATTAGGGTAACATTGGCTGCTGTGAAAAAATGAGACATCATGTTGCTGGAAGAGAAATACTCATTATAGAGCCTTTCCAGAGTAAAGTTGATTTCTTGAGCTAATAATTTGTAAAATTCAGCTGGTAAGAAGTCTGGCCCTGCAGCTTTATTTAGTTTTGCTTTCTCGATAGCCTTGGTAATTTCTTCTCCTGTGATATGTGCATTTAAGTTTTCTAAACATTCATTAGGAATTTGAGGAAGTAAGATCTGAGAAATTTTTTTTTCAAGATTTACGAGATTCACATTTGTTTTATTATAGAGTTTTTGGTAGAAATTATGAAAAATCTAATCTTTTCAGGGTCTGTGAATCTATCTTTACCGTCTTTGATAGCCGTGATATAATTTTTACTTTTCCTATTTTTAGTTAAGTTAGCTAGATGTTTCGCAGAGATACCATGAAAGCCTTTAAATTTAAGATTCAATTTGAGATCTTCATATTGTGATCTCTTCTTAAGATAAACCTCCAGATTATTTTTTGCCTCAAGATATCTACTCCAATTACTAGTTGATCTTTCATTGTAATAGTTTCTAAGTGCATTCTTAACCTGATAGGCGAGCTGAATTTCAGTCGCTCTACTTTTCTTGTTCCATGCATTCATATATGCTTTTATTTCCCCTCTTAACACCGCTTTCGATGCTTCCCAAAATGACTCCACATTACAACTTTGAGCGATATTAAAAGTGACATAATCTTTCCATTTTTGCTTTAACCATGAACGAAAACTAGGATTATTATATACAAAACGTGGAAATATAAAAACTTTGGTTCCTGTCTTTGGGTCTACTTAAGGAGGGGAAAACTAATGATATAATAGCATGGTCGGAAACAAGTATGTCGGCTATCTCAGATTTTGCTTTCAGTATCGATAAAGATTCTGATACTAAAAGCATATCAATCCTTGAAAAGGTCCTATGTACTTTTGACTCACATGAAAAAGTTCTAGAATCTGGATACTCGATACGCCATATATCTAGCAGTTTGAGTTTCTGACAGACCTGTTTCAAACATTTTGCTCTTTTATCATAATCTCTTGTTTTTTCTGTGATAGCCTATCTAACGGCTAGATTTAGATTTGTCGGTAAGGACCCGCGTAGCTAACGCCGGCTTTTTTCTGGCCGCACCATAAAAATAACTCTGGTATTGAGAGTCCACATAAAGGCTGCGTTAGGCTCCAAAAAAGGAGCGTAGAGCATATTTAACTCAGCTTCAACTCTCGATACCAGAGTTGCTTACGGACGCGGCCAGCCTCAAAAACGTGCTCGTGCACGATTCCCCCATAGGAAACAATAGGGCTGTTTGAGCTGAAAAAAACCCTAACACCTGCAAAAAAGCCGCGTTCAGCTCCTAACGCAGCCCCATTGTTTGCTATGCGTAAACACTTCCTAAGTCTGCACCTAACACCCTAACATGTACCCCGAGTCTAAACACCCCTAACCTTACACTTATTAACCCCTAATCTGCCGCCCCCTGCTATCGCTGACCCCTGCATATTATTTTTAACCCCTAATCTGCCGCTCCGTAAACCGCCGCTACTTACATTATCCTTATGTACCCCTAATCTGCTGCCCCTAACACCGCCGACCCCTATATTATATTTATTAACCCCTAATCTGCCGCCCACAATGTCGCCCCACCTGCCTACACTTATTAACCCCTAATCAGCCGAGCGGACCGCACCGCTATTATAATAAAGTTATTAACCCCTAATCCGCCTCACTAACCCTATAATAAATAGTATTAACCCCTAATCTGCCCTCCCTAACATCGCCGACACCTAACTTCAATTATTAACCCCTAATCTGCCGACCGGAGCTCACCGCTATTCTAATAAATGTATTAACCTCTAAAGCTAAGTCTAACCCTAACACTAACACCCCCCTAAGTTAAATATAATTTTAATCTAACGAAATTAATTAACTCTTATTAAATAAATTATTCCTATTTAAAGCTAAATACTTACCTGTAAAATAAATCCTAATATAGCTACAATATAAATTATAATTACATTGTAGCTATTTTAGGATTAATATTTATTTTACAGGCAACTTTGTAATTATTTTAACCAGGTACAATAGCTATTAAATAGTTAAGAACTATTTAATAGCTACCTAGTTAAAATAATAACAAAATTACCTTTAAAATAAATCCTAACCTAAGTTACAATTAAACCTAACACTAGACTATTAATAAATTAATTAAATAAACTACCTACAATTATCTACAATTAAACCTAACACTACACTATCAATACATTAATTAAATAAAATACCTACAAATAACTACAATGAAATAAACTAACTAAAGTACAAAAAATAAAAAAGAACTAAGTTACAGAAAATAAAAAAATATTTACAAACATAAGAAAAATCTTACAACAATTTTAAACTAATTACACCTACTCTAAGCCCCCTAATAAAATAACAAAGCCCCCCAAAATAAAAAAATGCCCTACCCTATTCTAAATTACTAAAGTTCAAAGCTCTTTTACCTTACCAGCCCTGAACAGGGCCCTTTGCGGGGCATGCCCCAAGAAGTTCAGCTCTTTTGCCTGTAAAAAAAAACATACAATACCCCCCCCCCAACATTACAACCCACCACCCACATACCCCTAATCTAACCCAAACCCCCCTTAAATAAACCTAACACTAAGCCCCTGAAGATCTTCCTACCTTGTCTTCACCCTGCCAGGTTCACCGATCGGTCCAGAAGAGCTCCTCTGATGTCCTGATCCAAGCCCAAGCGGGGGGCTGAAGATGTCCATGATCCGGTCGAAGTCTTCATCCAAGCGGGGCAGAAGAGGTCTTCCATCCGATTGAAGTCTTCATCCAGGCGGCATCTTCTATCGTCATCCATCCGGAGCGAAGCGGCAGCATCCTGAAGACCTCCGACGCGGAACATCCATCCTGCCCGACGACTGAACGACGAATGACGGTTCCTTTAAATGACATCATCCAAGATGGCGTCCCTCGAATTCCGATTGGCTGATAGGATTCTATCAGCCAATCGGAATTAAGGTAGGAATATTCTGATTGGCTGATGGAATCAGCCAATCAGAATCAAGTTCAATCCGATTGGCTGATCCAATCAGCCAATCAGATTGAGCTCGCATTCTATTGGCTGATCAGAACACTTCGACCGGATCATGGACATCTTCAGCCCCCCGCTTGGGCTTGGATCAGGACATCGGAGGAGCTCTTCTGGACCGATCGGTGAACCTGGCAGGGTGAAGACAAGGTAGGAAGATCTTCAGGGGCTTAGTGTTAGGTTTATTTAAGGGGGTTTGGGTTAGATTAGGGGTATGTGGGTGGTGGGTTGTAATGTTGGGGGGGGGGTATTGTATGTTTTTTTTTACAGGCAAAAGAGCTGAACTTCTTGGGGCATGCCCCGCAAAGGGCCCTGTTCAGGGCTGGTAAGGTAAAAGAGCTTTGAACTTTAGTAATTTAGAATAGGGTAGGGCATTTTTTATTTTGGGGGGCTTTGTTATTTTATTAGGGGGCTTAGAGCAGGTGTAATTAGTTTAAAATTGTTGTAAGATTTTTCTTATGTTTGTAAATATTTTTTTATTTTTTGTAACTTAGTTCTTTTTTATTTTTTGTACTTTAGTTAGTTTATTTCATTGTAGTTATTTGTAGGTATTTTATTTAATTAATGTATTGATAGTGTAGTGTTAGGTTTAATTGTAGATAATTGTAGGTAGTTTATTTAATTAATTTATTGATAGTCTAGTGTTAGGTTTAATTGTAACTTGGGTTAGGATTTATTTTAAAGGTAATTTTGTTATTATTTTAACTAGGTAGCTATTAAATAGTTCTTAACTATTTAATAGCTATTGTACCTGGTTAAAATAATTACAAAGTTGCCTGTAAAATAAATATTAATCCTAAAATAGCTACAATGTAATTTTAATTTATATTGTAGCTATATTAGGATTTATTTTACAGGTAAGTATTTAGTTTTAAATAGGAATAAGTTATTTAATAAGAGTTAATTTATTTCGTTAGATTTAAATTATATTTAATTTAGGGGGGTGTTAGGGTTAGGGTTAGAATTAGCTTTAGGGGTTTAAAAATTTATTAGAATAGTGGTGAGCTCCGGTCGGCAGATTAGGGGTTAATGTTTGAAGTTAGGTGTCTGCGATGTTAGGGAGGGCAGATTAGGGGTTAATACTATTTATTATAGGGTTAGTGAGGCGGATTAGGGGTTAATAACTTTATTATAATAGCGGTGCGGTCCGCTCGGCAGATTAGGGGTTAATAAGTGTAGGTAGGTAGCGGCGACGTTGTGGGGGGCAGGTTAGGGGTTAATAAATATAATATAGGGGTCAGCGGTGTTAGGGGCAGCAGATTAGGGGTACATAAGGATAACTTAAGTAGCGGCACTTTGCGGTCGGCAGATTAGGGGTTAATTATTGTAAGTAGTTTGCGGCGACATTGTGGGGGGCAGATTAGGGGTTAATAAATATAATACAGGGGTCGGCGGTGTTAGGGGCAGCAGATTAGGGGTACATAAGTATAACGTAGGTGGCGGTCGGCAGATTAGGGGTTAAAAAAATTTAATCGAGTGGCGGCGATGTGGGGGGACCTCGGTTTAGGGGTACATAGGTAGTTTATGGGTGTTAGTGTACTTTAGAGTACAGTAGTTAAGAGCTTTATGAACCGGCGTTAGCCCAAAAAGCTCTTAACTACTGACTTTTTTCTGCGGCTGGAGTTTTGTCGTTAGATTTCTAACGCTCACTTCAGACACGACTCTAAATACCGGAGTTAGAAAGATCCCATTGAAAAGATAGGATACGCAATTGACGTAAGGGGATCTGCGGTATGGAAAAGTAGCGGCTGAAAAGTAAGCGTTAGACCCTTTTTTGAGTGACTCCAAATACCGGAGTTAGCCTAAAACCAGCGTTAGGAGCCTCTAACGCTGGTTTTCACGGCTACCACCAAACTCCAAATCTAGGCCTAAGTCGGGGCACATTGCAATATTAAAATCTTCCCCTAAAATAAGATTTTGAGAGACAAATGGGAAAAGCATGACTTTAATCTTCTCCCAAAACACCGGATCGTGGATATTTGGCCCATAAATATTACAGAAAACAAAATCAACCTTATTAATCATAACTTGTAATATAAGAAATCTTGCCTCCGGATCGTACTCTACCTTTTTAACCTTGTACTCTAAATTTTTTTGCAGCAGTATAGCAACCCCTGCCTTCCTATTTTTGACTGGGGTGGCGAACACCTCTCCTACCCACTTTATTTTCAATTTCGGAATTTCCACCTCTTTTAAATGGGTCTCCTGTAAAAACACCACCGCTGGATGGTGTTTAGCCAGAGTTTTTATGACAAGTTTACGCTTCATTGGGGAGGTGATGCCACCTACATTCCACGAGAGTATTTTAAAATTTTGGCACATATTAAAAGTCATTCCAAACTAGAGAGAATATACGGGGCATAAAACCTGTCTGGGTAACCCGACAGAGATAGCAAAGAGGTGGAGCGAGAGAGGACACAGACGAGGGAGAAAAAAAAAACAAACAAAAAAACATAGACCCAGAGAAACATTAAAAACAATTAACATCGCAGACTCAACCATTATATCAGCTCTGGTATTAGTTGAATTAAACTGCACCTTGATATTTTGTTTAATTCTACTCTAAGAATCATGCAAGCTCATATATCCTCAACAATTTTTTTTGCAGCCATAAATTCTTTCGCTTCAACAGTATTATTAAGTGTAATACGTTTATCCTGATCTTCAAGAATAATTTTAGCAGGGTATATTAGTCTTGCCTTATAAACAATCTTGATAAGATTTGTACAGAACGGGGCCATAGATTTCCTTTTAGCAGCGGTCTCACTAGAGAAATCCTGCAATAATAGCAATTTATTATTGTTTATTATAAGAGAATCCATCTTTTTATAAAGTTTTAACAATTCTGTCTTGTCCTGGAATTTAAGGTATTTAACAATGCTCATCCTATTCCTAGGGGCACCATTCATGTTTAACTTAGGAAGGCCGATTCTATGGGCTCTTTCCACTACTAGAGGGAGTTGGGAAGCCTAGAGCCTGAGGAAGTATTTCCGAGGTGAATTTAATAAGGTCACTATATTCCACCGTTTCGGGCAAACCTACAATTCTAATATTATTTCGCCTGGAGCGATCCTCAAGGTCCTCCAGGCGATTTTGTAGGTTGATAATTTGAGATTCTTGTGCAAGGAGTTGTGTAGCTTGGGTATTGGATACATCCTCTATATCTGAAATTCTACTTTCAGCTTCTGATAGTCTCTTTGCAAATTGCTTTACTTCGGTGGAAAGAGCTATAATATTAGTAGAAATATTCATTAGCTCCTTTTTAATTTCATTAAATTGTGGTGCTATAAGTTCTGTTATTTGGGCCATTATAAGCAGGGAGTCTAATATCGGGTTACTCATTTCTGAGTTGACCTCTGTGCTGGTGTCCAACCCTTTCAACTTACGATCTTTAATCTTGAGGGGCATTATGGGTGAACTGTGTTTTGCTTGTGTAATAAACCTTTCCATAAATTCGTGTGCACACAACAATCAAAATCAAGAAAAAATGCAGAAGGGATTTTTTCCTTTTTTTCCCTCCTCTCCTCCTTTTTCTAGTGCTAAATTCCAACTCGGGGAATAATAATAAGAAAAAAAACTAAATAATTTTCCATAAAAAAAAAAAAAAAAAAAAAAAAAAAAAAGTGATATTATATTTATCTTACGTGATGAAAAACTGTGATTTAAGAGAAATGGGTCCCCTTATACCAGACTACCTTCTGCTAAGTGCAAACAGTATTTACTGAATTAAAGCAGAGATTATATACCAATATAATAGTTCTACAATAAATTTAACTCATTCTTTCCCTAATTTTCCCCTCTCCCTTTCTCTTTTCCTTCCCTTATTAGGATAGAATCACCCTATACTAGTACAATAATGAAAAAATATGCTCTTTGCAACCGATACAATAAATTGCCCCAATACCATAACATGAAACTTCAGAAATTTTTGGAGCTGTTTAGTCTGCGATGATTTTACAGGAATTAACTAATTTGACCAATAACCATCTATGACAATCCCCTTTTTTTTTTTTTTTTTCTCTTTTACAACCAAAGATATACTACACTCTACAATACTATCATCTCTGTTTCACCAACTAGCCGGTGTTTAGCGGCCCAAACATAATACTAACAATCCTTGCACCTCAATGACTATATTATATTAATGTTAATTTTGTTCAGATAAATCTGCTAATACTATATTGTTGTATTCGGTATGCTAACAGAAAAAGAAGACAGTGTAGCCTAACCTAACCGCACACCTATATACAGGAGGGCATAAGAGCAGCATTAATAGCCCAGACCACACACTGGTTTAAAATCAGGAACATATGATTTTAACATATATAATTATATAAACTTTAGAACTTCAGGCGAAACTTTGATAACAGCTACGAATCTCAGCAGCCTAGGAGTGATATTAGACTCCTGTATGTACAATAAAAAGTCTCTCCAACCATGAAAGCAAAAAACAAGCTTAGATTTTCTTATAAACTGCCAGGCTGTGTAAACAGTTCCTAGAATACTAAGCAAAATTTCTTCTTTTTTCCTTATTTTCCTTTCTATGCCTGTTCTGATAGGTGAGTCACAAATCAGTTCAAATCCAGCTCTGTATTAAGTGTGTATGTTCATCAAAGGAAAACTTTTACAACACAGTTCCCTGCTCATAAGTTACTTCCAAGGCAGAGATAAAACAGAGATGTAGCAGTACTATAGAAAAAAAGGTGAGCTTAACGTTCTTTTCTATTCTCCTACGATACTTGCAGTTTCCAAGAGGTACTTCTGAATCCGGGCAGGCTCCTGTTTCTGCGTTTTCGATTTGCCATTAACTGTCAGCAAGGAACTGCCTGAACAGTAAGCAATCAACCATAAGCCTTTTATATCCAATGATAAAGATGCCGATTTTGCAAGCCGCACCTTCCAGCCGCCAGAGGAACCAGATTTTTGAATCCCAGGGGATAGGAGGTGACCCGCGGATCGCTCCGTGAGTCAGCAACCCCTCTCAACCACCAGGTGACGTGCCAAGCACTCCTCACTGGCACTGAGAAAGTGGATCCACCAGCCCGAATCAGCTGTAGACTTTGTCGGTCACCTGTCGTCTGTGCCGTCTGCGATGTCGGAGCGGGTCCAGCGGATTACACCGCAATTCTTTAGATTCCTGTAGCTTTAGAGCCAAATGGTCGGCTCAATGCCCAAACAAGCCCATAAGATAGATAGGGCCTCGGGGCTGGTAGCGTGGGGAGTTGGAAGCGCGGGAGCTGCAAACTAGCGTCCGCTATCGAGGATCACTGTTACGTGACTGGCTCCACCCCAAAACAGGAAACCATATTGGGACACTTGTTTAGTGTTTTTAGAATCGATGTAGGATGAAAATTTCCCTCTGGGAAACCTGTTGTGGTTTGTTATGGCTCATCATGCTAGCTTCTGCACACTTATTAGGTTGTTCAGGTTCATCTTCACCTGAAGTTTCCGCCACCGATTCTGCCTCACTTTCAGAGAAGCAGGTCCTTCTATTATTACATCCCTTATTATTATTTCTATTCATATTCCTCCATTTTCTGGGGCCAGGACCATTTTTTTGATCTTGTTCTTTCCTGAGAATAAATCTCTCTTCTTCTCATATATACACATCATTGTTATTATATTCTGTTTGGTCCCTGACATATTTTGTATTTTGTGTTTTATTCCTAATAACAGTGTTTTTGCTTGTGATAAGTGACAGATTCTGTTACTTATTAGCCGGTATTAGGTCTTGAGTGGTTGGGAGGAAGAGAGCTAATGTTGCTTGCAGCTGAACTGAGCTCCGTGGAGTGTCGTATGATGTTAAAGGAGTTCCGATCCGATCAACTGTAGACTGAGACGAGCAGGAAGCTCCATGTAGAGGTGGAGAGGCAGAGGATAATGCGTTCAGCAGAAGTTCAGAAGCAGCCGGTCCTGAATAGGAGCTAAGCTGTATAGCAGGATACGATGTAGAAGGTAGGTTAACTATAGGAGGATCAGTGTATAACCCTTGCTTGCACAATATCAAGCAAAGAATAACGGAAGTGTAATTTACTTATAGGGATATTATATTGATATCCTTCCTCTTCTTTAAGTAATATGACCACGGCATGACAGAACACCCTCCCCCCCCCCCAAGGAGCAGCTCCGCTGATCAAGTATGGGGACTATCAGGATTTCTCCTATGAAACAAATACACCAACCTCGCAGCGGAAAGGTTAGAGGAAGGCTCCCAAGAATCATCATTGTGGCTGTAACCCTTCCAGTGAACTAAATGTTTTAACTGTCTGGATCGTATCCTAGAATCAAGTATAGAATGCACCTCATATTCTATTTCAGGAGTAGACTGAATAGCAGGAGGAGATGGAAGATTTTGTAGGTCTCGTACAGTCCTATGGTTTGACAAGGGAAATATAGAAGGTTGGAGGAATCCTGTAGGAACTAGGAAGTTCTAAAGTAACTGTGTTATGATTAGGAACAGAGATGATGGAGAATGGTCCCACGAAGAGACTAGAGAATTTCCTGCTAGGAGTGTTAAGTTTTAGGTGTCTAGTGGACAACCAAACGAGATCTCCAATTTGATAAGAAGGGGCTGGTCTTCTGTTTTTTAGAACTTTTGAGATTTCTTAGCTTGAGTGAGGGCTTTATGTATAAGAATTAAGTTTTCCGCAATAGTATTAACCAAATCATTGACAGCTGGGCAGGTATTGTCACGATGTGGCAAAAAATGAAATGTTGGGTGGAACCTATAATTTGCATGGGAAAGGGTAGTCTTGATTGAAGAGTGAAAGGAGTTATTGTAAGCAAATTCTGTGTAAGGAAGTAAAGAAGAACAGGTATTCTGTTGCAAGGTAAATATTTCTCGGTCTGGCCATTTAATTGTGGGTGATATGATGAACTCAAACGTTGCAAATTATTCAATGATTTACTGAGGTGTTTCCAAAATGTAAACTGAGATCCCCTATCTGAAGTAATGGTGGAGGGTAATCCATGGAGTTTAAATACATGAGAAATCATGAATTCTGCAGTTTGTAGGGCAGTTGGAAGTTTGTGATAAGGGATAAAATGAACCATTTTAGAAAAGAGGTTGACGACAACCATAATTGTATTATGATTGGATGACTTAGGAAGGTCGACAATGAAATCAAAGGTAATGTCAGACCATGGTTTGTCTGGCACTGGTAAGGATAGTAGTAACCCATACGGATGTCTTCAATCTTTTTTTTTAAATAGAACAGACCTTACAGGAAAAAACATGATTTATGACATCTGTAGAAAGTTTTGGCCACCAAAAGGAGTGTTTAAGCAAATCAATGGTTTCAAGTATGTCAGGATGCCCAGCGAGGGGGGATTCATGTACCTTGTGTAAATTGTGTCTCGTAAATTAGGAGGAATATGCAATTTGTTTTTAAAATAGTAAAGTCCATCCTCTTTTAACATAAGTTTAGATTTTGGCATGGAATGGTCAGATCTTTGGTTTTGTTTCACTAAACTGGTATTATCAACTGTTCAACCTATAATTCTATTTGTGGGTATCACAGTGTTTTGCTCTGGTGTATTGGGAGGTTTATGACACATTCTTGATAATGTGTCAGCCTTGCCGTTCTTGTTTGCAAGTCTGTAGGTAATTAAATAATTAAAACGAGAAAAATATAGATTCCATCGTAGCTGTCTAGCTGAGAGTGTACGAGTTGTCTTAAAATATTGGAGGTTCCTGTGGTCTGTGTATATGGTAACAGGCAAGATGGTTCCTTCGAGAAGGTGACACCAGTGTTCCAATGATGACTTAATGGCCAAGATTTCTTTTTTACCTACTGCATAATTTAGTTCTGATGATGTCATTACTCTTTTTTGAGAAAGTATAGCACCAATAGCAAAATCCGAGCCGTCCACTTCTGAAACATATTGTAATAGAGGGTTTGGGACTTTCAAAATAGGTGCAGAAGTGAATCTTTTAATATGTTAAACATCTGTTCAGTGTGTGTGGTCCACTTAAAGGTGGAATAAACTTTTGTGAGATTGGTAATGGGTTTTTTAAAGCTGCAATTTTTTTTTATGAATTTAGCAAAAAGGTGATGGGATTGCAATTTAGACAGAACAGACCTAACGTGTGGTCTGACAAGGTTCTAGAATAAAGAAGGATGTCATCCAGATATATGACTAAATGAGTATCCAACATATCTTTGAAAATATCATTTTAGATATTGGAATGTGGCAGGGGCGTTACAAAGCCCAAATGGCATCACAGTATATTCGAACAAGCCGTAACCGGTACGGAATGCTGTGAGCCATCCATCGCTAGATTTTAACCTAATTAACTTATAAGTGCCACGTAAGTCAAGTTTAGTGTAATAGTTAGCCCCTTGTAACCTTTCTACTAGTTCGGGTATCAAGGGAAGTGGATACCAATTTTTAATAGTTCTTTGGTTCAGTTGCCTATAGTCTACTAGGGATCTTAAGGAGTTATCTTTATTTCTTACAAAGAAAATGCCTGCACCAGCTGGTGAGGTAAAAGGTCTTATAAATCCCTTTTCAGGTTTTCATCTAAGTAAGCTTTGAGGTGTTCTAACTCTGGTTGTGATAAAGGGAAGATGTGTCCACAAGGGATATCTAAACCTGGTATACAGTAAGTTCTATTGGACAGTTGTATTCATGGTGAGGTGGTAATGTCAAAGACATCTTTAAAGTCAAGATATTCAGGGAGTATGTGGAATTCAGGAGTTAGTAAAATAGGATGAATAGGGAAACAAGTTTGTTTACAGTATTCTGAGGTCATCTCAATTTTTGAATCTATCCAATTAATGGTGGGGTTATGTAATCTGAGCCAACTTAACCCAAGAATGATGGGGAATATTGAAGAAGGAATGATGTCAAAACTTATGTATTCAGTGTGAGATGTATTTGTGGTGGTTAAAAAGGGGTATGGTTTGAAAAATCACTGGACCAGTAGAAATTTCTTAACCATCTATCACACATAAGGACACAGAGCTGGATTGTGTAAATTCCTGAAGTTCCAGAGTCTACAATTGCTTCATTGTTGACTCGCAGAGTATCCCACTGTAATAATATACGAAAAGCACAGTAAGTACAATTAGAGGGTTGAGTACTTAAACAATCATTAATTGAATATTGCTTACCCTTCTTCTGTTTTGCAAGAGAGGGGCAATCCTTTACAATATGCAAAGGTTGTTGACACGCCTTCTTAACTTTTCTTGTGAGTTGAGAGGACCACGTAAAACCCCAATCTCCATAGCTTCCTCAGGTGGCTTAATGTACATGTAATGGTTATTTCCTTAAGCTAAAATCATAACTGGATTTCTCCTGTCTCCTTTCCCTTAAGCGGCAGTCTAAAGTAATACTTAGAGCTGTTAGGGCATCTAAGGTATCTGGCAAGTCAGTTTAGGCCAGTTCGTCTTTGAGAGTCAGACAAACCTAACCTAAATTGGTTCCTGAGAGAGAGTTCATTCCAAAGGCTATCCTTAAACCATTTTTTAAAGTCAGTGATATAGTCTTCTGCGTGTCTTTTATTCTGTTTCAAGGACCTCATGGCATTCTCTGCTGTGATCTGTTTATGAGGATCCTTATATAACTGAGACATGGCGGCAAAAAAGGAATCTAAAGAATTTAATATATCGTCATTGGCCTCAAATAAGTATTGGCCCATATGCGAGGTTCATGGTAAGGACCTTGGAGTGCTCATTTGGGTACATTTTGGGTTTTAATGGGAATAGGAGGAGGCAGGCGTTTTTAAACTCCCTATAGAGGGATCTATCTCCTGAAAACTTTTCTAGGGCATTTATTTGGATTTCAGGACTAATTTCAGGAGGATGCAACTTAGGTTCTAAAGTGTTTTTTATATAGGATCTGACATTGAGATTTTCTTGTTGGAACTCCTTAAGGCCTTGTTTTAGGTAAGGGCTCTTCAACGGTTTGCGTTTGGATGGTGGGGCACTCATTTGTGCACTGGGCCATGATCAGGACCCTGCGATCCCCTGACGGGCAGCAACTCAGATTTTCATCTTCCAAGGCTATCATTCGCTGGCTGGGCTGCAGGGACCTAACCCGGGACGAGTTGCCTGCTCTCCTGCAAGAAGCTTCTAGGAGGTGGGTCAACCACACATTATAGTTCTGCACTTGGGGGGTAATGATATTCGCTCCCTTCCTGCATTAGTCCTTATTAACCGAATGGTATCAGATGTCAGATGGCAAATGTGCGCTGGTATTACAAGTTAGGCAAAATGCGAACCCGACCTTGTGTTCGCATTACCTGGAAGCTTTGCACTCATGAGAGCGTGCTTCTATAGGCTCCATAGGCTTGTTCGGATGCAGTGAGACACGGCAGAGAACCTAGCTCAGCATAGGGGGTAAGTCGCGCAGCATTGGGCAGCAAATTAAAACTTATATACATATATATATTTATCTGTTTGTATGTGTATATACACATATTAACGCATAAATATATATGTATAAAAGCATATACATATATATATTAACAGTGAAAACACAGTCCCCATAGACCGCAATGTAAAGGCACACATCACCTCACTTTAACCCCTTATAACTGCTTCGTGCTGTTATTTTTCCATCTTAATACGAGGAGAGTCCACGGCTTTATTCATTTCTTGTAGGAAATAAAGAACCTGACCACCAGGAGGAGGCAAAGACACCCCAGCCAAAGGCTTAAATACCTCCCCCACTCCCCTCATCCCCCAGTCATTTTTTGCCTTTCGTCACAGGAGGATGGCAGAGAAGTGTCGGAAAATTTGGAATAGTCTCTTATGGAGGGTAGTACTCTTCGGAATGGGACTGGAGTTTTAAGTAGTTGTGTCAGCATCTCAGTGAGAGCATTGACAAATGTTAGGATCTAAAGATGCAGGGAGAGTCTTTCTGCGTAACCATCCAGACTCATATTAACAGCTCCTTAAGCAATCAGTGTTGACGAGTTTCACTGCCTGCTTTCTATCACTCAAGTCCATGTCAGGAGCGATGCTACAACACTATCAAACTTGAGAAGCCATATTCCTGTTCCACGGTGTAGATTCTGGTAAGATTGTTTCATTTTTATACCTGTAATGATAACGCAAGAAAACAGGGTCACAGTGTGACTCCTTTATCTGTATAGAATCAAGAGTTAATATCTCTGGATGGTGACTATTGAACAGGGGGGATGATTTCATGATGTTTTATTATGTTTTTTGCTGTGATATGTGTGAGATGTGGCTCTGGCAATGTTTGAACAGACAGGCTCTTCCGTCATTTTGTAACTGCGCAGCAAGTTTTGGTTTGGCGCATTTTCTATTAGATGCAGGGGCGGTCCTCCATGGCACTCCATGTGAAGGGGTGTGGCCTCGCTCTCTTCCTTTTCCTGACCGTCGGTTGCAGGAGACAAAAGCGGTTTCTCTGTGGGCCTGGGTCATAGGAGGTAGTGAGTGCCCCAGTCATTGGGAGTATAAAGGTGCCATTTATTTTTTTCTATAGTCCATATTAAAGGCGCAAGCTATGGAGGACTCTGATGCATTAGAGGGTACTCCCTCTTTGCCTAAATCTAATGCCTGTGTTTATTGTGAAGAGGCTATGGTATATCCACCTGCTAAACTATGTTCCACATGCCTTGATAAAATAGTGATATCTAAAAAGAACAAGATGTTTAGTACCACTGAGCCATCCACCTCTGAGGGGTCTCCGTCCCGTGAGGTGCGTTCCCTACAATCATCTTCACTTACACATGCAGCTACCCAGTGCACTACTAATCCTCCTTCTGGAGGGGCCGCCAGATTTTACTGATCAGTTGCAAACGGCGGTGTCTGCGGCCTTCAGTGCTTTACCTTGCACTGCTAAGCACAAGCAAAAGGTTAAACATTGCTATCCTTCCCAGAGGTCACCTACTCCGTTGGATATATCTGAGACTAGATTATCCACTGAGTCAGAGGACTCTGATACCTCGGAGGACTCTTTCTCTGGGTCAGAATCTGCGGCCTCTAAACCTCCGGCTGAGGAGGAACCAGACTTTAGGTTTAGGATGGAGCACTTATGCTTTTTATTAAAGGAAGTGTTGGCTATTAGAGGCTCCGGAACTGAAGTTATTGGAGGAACCTTCTATTCCTAAGCTTGATAAGGTTTATGAGGACAGGGTGGTGCCCCAGACTTTCCCGGTTCCTGTAAAGATGGCGAATATTATAAAGAATGAATGGGAGAGACTTGTTTCATTTTTTTCCCCTTCTTCTTCGTTTAAGGTGGATGGAGCTATCTCCATGCTTGTTAAGCGCACCACTATCCCGCTAGAGGATAGTTCGTCATTTAAGGAACCCATGGATAAGAAGTTAGAGACCCTGTAAGGAAAAATATTTCAGCACACAGGGTTTGTATATCAGCCTGCAGCAGTGGTCGCTGCGGTGGCGGGATCCGCTACCTATTGGTGTGACTCTCTGTCAGAGATGATTGAGGTGGAAACTCCCCTCGATGAGATACAGGAAAGAATTAAGGCCCTGAGGGTAGCTAATTTGTTTATCTGTGATACAAATATGCAGATTATTCGCTTGAATGCTAAGACGTCAGGCTATTCTGTTCTGGCCCGGAGGGCCCTGTGGTTGAAGTTGTGGTCTGCTTACATGATGTCCAAATCTTGATTACTCTACCGTCCGTTTAAGGGAAAGATTCCCTTTGGTCCAGGCCAAGGATCCAGTTTCCAAGGGATCTTGGAAACCTTCTCAGCCTTGGAATAAATCCAAGCAGAACAAGAAGCCAGCGGAGACAAAATCGGCATGAAGGGGCGGCCCCTGATCCGTTTCTGGATCTTGTAGGGGGCAGACTATCTCTTTTTGTGGAGGCTTGGATGACAGACGTGCCGGATCCGTGGGTTCTGGAGGTTATTGCACAGGGTTACAGGATAGGTTTCAAAACTCACCCTCCTAGGGGCAGATTCCTCTTGTCAAATCTGTCATCAAGAACAGAGAAACTAGGTGCTTTTCTAGAGTGTATGAGGGATCTCTCCTCTATAGGAGTATTTATTCCAGTACCTCTTGCAGAAAGTGGACTAGGGTACTATTCAAACATTTTCGTGGTCCCAAAGAAGGAGGGCACGTTTCGTCCGATTCTGTACCTAAAGTGCTTAAACAAGTTTCTGTCAGTCCTATCATTCAAGATGGAGATGATATGTTCTATTCTGTCCTTAGTTCAAGAAGGTCAGTTCATGACTACGATAGACTTGAAGGACGGCTTCCTAATGTGCCAATACACAAGGATCAGTTCAAGTTCCTAAGATTCACCTTTCTGGACCAGCACTTCCAGTTTGTAGCGCTCCCCTTCGGTCTGGCTACTGCCCCAAGAGTCTTTATGAAGGTTCTCGGTGGCGAGATCAAGAGGTATTGCAGTAGCGCCTTATCTGGACGACATCCTGCTGGCTGGCAGAGGACCATTCAAGAGCTCTTCTACTTCTTCGATCTCATGGATGGAAGATAAACTTAGGAAAGAGTTCTCTTGTTCCCAGTACCAGAGTGGAGTTCCTGGGCACGATAATAGACTCCATATCCATTAAGATCTTCCTGACAGATCAGAGAAGCTGCCAGATCACCTCCAACTGTCTTGCCCTTCAAACCTCCTCAAGGCCCGGTGTATGAAGGTGATTGGCCTCATGGTATCAACTATAGGTATCATTTCATTCGCCAGGATCAATCTCCGTCCTCTGCAGCTGTGCATGCTGAGGCAATGGAGCGGCGATCACTTGGATCTATCTCAACAGATCTCTCTGGACAACCGGGCGAGGGACTCTCTCTCTTGGTGGCTTTGTCCGGATCAGCTGTCACAGGGGACATCCTTCCTGAGACCATCTTGGGAGATTGTGACTATGGACGCGAGCCTCTCAGGATGGGGAGCTGTTTAGGTTGCCAAGAAGGCACAGAGCAGGTGGAGTCGGGAGGAGTCGCTTCTTCCACTCAACATCCTGGAACTTCTTGGCCCCTCCTGGGTTCATCCCAGTTCATCAGATTCCAGTCGGACAACATTACCTTGTTGGCATACATCAACCACCAGGGGGGGAACGAGAAGCTCCCTAGCCCTAGCCGGTGTCAGTGATCCACATCCTGGATGTGGACAATTGGGAAGCGGATTTTCTCAGCAGACAATCATTTCATCCTGGGGAATGGTCTCTTCACTCTGAAGAGTTTCCGGAGATTTGCATCAGGTGGGGGACACCAGAGATAGATCTGATGGCATCCAGACTCAACTTCAAGCTACCCAGATATGGGTCACGGTCCAGGGATCCCCAAGCAGAACTAATAGATGCCTTAGCAGTGCCTTGGGTATTCAAACTAGTCTACATATTTCCACCGTTACCACTTCTACCTCGAGTAGTGGCCCGCATCAAGCAGAAGCGAGCATCGACTATTGTGATTGCTCCATCGCGGAGGATGTGGTTTGCGGATCTGGTGGGGATGTCATCATCTCCTCCATGGAGGTTGCCCTGTCACAGGGATCTGCTGATACAGGGCCCCTTTGTGCATCAAAAACTAGATTCTCTGAGGCTGACTGTATGGAGATTGAACGCTTAGTCTTAGCCAGACGCATCTATCATAAGGTGTGGAGGACCTACTTACTCTGGTGTGAGTCTCGTTGTTATCCCTGGCATAAGGTCAGGGTATCCAGGATACTTTCCTTCCTCCGGGATGGTTTGGAGAAGGGACTTGCTGCCAGTTCCTTAAAGGGACATATTTAGTCTCTATCTGTGTTGTTACACAAGAAGCTCGCTGAGCTTCCTGATATTCATTCTTTTGTTCAGGCTCTATCCAGGATCATGCCTGTATTTAGACATTCTGCTCCTCCTTGGAGTTTGAATCTGGTTCTTAGGGTTTTGCAGAGGGCTCCGTTTGAGCCGATGCATTCTCTTGACATTAAAATACTGTCTTGGAAGGTTCTTTTTCTACTGTCTATTGCTTCAGCACGCAGAGTCTCTGAGTTGGCGGCCTTGCAATGTGAACCTCCTTACCTGGTTTTTCATGCTGATAAGGCTGTCCTTCGCACTGGGTTGGGATTTCTCCCTAAGTTTGTGTCTGATCGCAACATCAATCAGGAGATTGTAGTTCCTTCCTTGTGTCCTAACCCTTCTTTTTCAAAGGAATGGTTACTTCATAACTTGGATGTGGTTCGAGCTTTGAAATTTTATCTTCAGGCTACAAAGTATTTTATACAGACTTCATCATTGTTTGTTGGCTATTCGAGGTTGCGCAAAAGGGCAGAAGGCTTCTTCCACTTCCCTTTCTTTTTGGCTGAGGAGCATGATTAGTTTAGCTTATGAGTCAGCGGCACACAAGCCTTCTCAGAGGATTTACGGCTCACTCCATTAGAGCTGTGGTTTCTTCTTGGGCCTTCAAGAATGAGGCCTCTATGGAGCAGATTTGTAAGGTGGCTACCTGGTCCTCCTTACATACTTTTTAAACGTTTTACAAATTTTACGTTTTTGCTTCAGCTGAAGCAGCTTTTGGGTGAAAGTTTTTGCTGGCTGTGGTGTCTTTAGAATAGGATCTGCCTCTCTTTTTACCCTCCCATTTTCATTCAGTGTCCTCTAGAGCTTGGGTATTTGTTTCCCACAAGTAATGAATGAAGCCATGGACTCTCCTCGTATTAAGATGGAAAACATAAATTATGCTTACCTGATTTTCATTTCCATCTGTACGAAGCGAGTTCGCGGCTCCCGCACAGTTCTCAGTTCACAGTTCGTTGGGCGGACCTAAATTTATTTGTTTTTCTTCTGGCACCATTTATACCCTGATATTTCTCCTACTGTTCCTTGTTCCCTCGGCAGAATGACTGGGGGATGAGGGAAGTGGGGGAGGTATTTAAGCCTTTAGCTGGGGTGTCTTTGCCTCCTCCTGGTGGCCAGGTTCTGTATTTCCCACAAGTAATGAATGAAGCTGTGGACTATCCTCGTACAGATAGAAATGAAATTATCAAGTAAGCATAATTTATGTTATGATGCTCATATTTTTTATTTTATAATACGAACTGTACACTTTATTTTGGGGGGCAATTGGGGGACATTTTTTTAATTAACCAGAGGTCTGACCTCTGGTTAATCGGGCTTAGAGCAATGTGCTCCCGCAAGCTTGTGGGAGCATAAACCAGCCACTTGTAATAGCTGGTTATTTAATGTGTGCCCACAAACAGACAAACTTACCTGTTTATGGGTGCACAATAAAATAGCGCTCCACTTGTAATCTAGCCCATAATAAGTTATTAAGTAATAATTTTTCACTGCTTCAATCTTCTCTGCCTGTTTCTTTGGTTTTTGTGTTCTAAAATGCAAATGCCAGTCTATATTTATTTAAAACCACAACTATGTCTTTTCTGATTACAGTACTGTACTATCTTTCTGTAGGTCCTATATATAAAAAGTATAAATTTAAAACTACCTATAGGTTGCATATAGACGCTGTATTATGACATGTAAATATTGCCTAAATGACACTTGGTCCCATCCTCTGTCCACGCAGATAAAGGGATTTCTACCTATGTGTAATTACATTTAAACTATTATAAAACCACTGTATTATAAGGCATAGTCTATAACTTACAAAGAAAAGAATTAGTAAAAATAGTTTATTCAAAGTTCATCAAACAAAATAATTAGTGACAATATCACTGTGTGAATCAATAAATAATTTCTACAATTAAGTACTGTACATTACGTAAATGGATAGTATACTCCAGATAATCCCTTTATTACCCATTCCCTAGTTTTGTATAACCAAAACTGTTATATTAATATACTTTTTACCTCTGTGATTGCCTTGTATCTAAGCCTTTGCAGACTGCCCCCTTATCTCAGTGCTTTTGACAGGCATGCATTTTAGCCAATCAGTGCTTACCTACAGTATATGTAACTCCACGGGCAGGAGGTCAATGTTATCTATATTGCACACATGAACTAGTGCTGTATAGCTGTGAAAAACTGTCCAAATGCGGAGGCGGCCTTCAAGGGCTTACCAATTAGCATATGAACCTAACTAGGGTTAGCTTTCAGCAAAGAATACCAAGAGAACAAAACTAATTTGATGATAAAAGTGAATTGCATGCTGTTTCTAAATCATAAAAGTTTGATTTTGACTAGACTGTCCCTTTAATAAGGTTTGATTAAAACCATAGATTATTACAATTGTATCCAGTTAAAACTAATGAAACCATTCACTAAATTATTTTTAAGTAGGTTGTGTGTTTAACAGAGGTACAGAAACACTTTGTTTAAATTCTTAGCAAAGATGACATCTATTGAGTGAGCTAGAAACCATTTAAAAAAAACAGATACAATAAATAATTATATTACTGTATTCCTGATTGAAGCAATATTACTGGCTTAAATTCACTAAAACTAATTTGTGAAATTATTATATTGCTGAAAAACCTTGCCGCTTACAAATTGTGGAAGATTTGTATCTTCCCCTCATTAGACCTGCAAACATCAAGATCAGCTCCATTGAAATCTATAGAAATGCGTCTATTTTGCAGCTATTGACTGTTAACACCGCTTACTCTAATATATACACAAAAAAAAACGTGAAAGTGAAATGCAAATAATACAGACATTTATAGAGTAAGCCCCATGTTTCCAAAGTGTTGCAGTTGTAATTATTGTTTTCCCATGTTGTAAGCAGTTCCCCTTTTCTGTATCGGATATCACTTAATGTTCCATTTAACACAACTATATATGTTGATAGAAGGAATGCCAACTGGTGGTCGGCAAGAAAAATAGGTAGAGTGAGCCTCCATGACTTTCAAACATGATCTCACCTTAACAATGAGGCCCCTGGCAGTCTAATGACCATCCACCAAATTTAACCACTTAAAGACCGGCATATCCTGTACATCACACGGTCGTTAAGGGGTTTGCGAGTGCAGCTTTGCCAACAGCGGTAAAGCTGCACTAGTACTTTATGCCTCACTTCCAGAGACATTCAGATATAGTGCGGTCTTGCCAACATATGCAAGACCTGCGCTACTCTAGAGTCACATAAGGGGGTTTTTAAAAAAAGAAAGTCTATAAAGATATGGTTTCTGCCTGATATTATTTTCTTCCTCTCATTTCATATTGACCCATTTTAAAATGTCTGCTTTTAGACATGCTGTTATAGTAGATTAAATATTTGCTATTCTATGGCATTGGTGCTGTTTTGTGTTTAAATTATCTCCTTCTCTGTTGCCCCCCAACCCGTAACGCTTTTTCTTTCTTCCCCTTCTGTATATTTTTTCTGTCTACTTATTCTTCGTATCCCTTTTCTCTCATATCTGTTTCTTTCAGAACAAGAAGGCAGGCACCACAGGAAGCAAGTCCAGGAAGCAAGTCAAAAGTTATCACATTTCTCAAAATAACACACAAAAATCCAAAGAGCATGTCTATAATATTTATTAACATAAGAAATGAAAATGCACAAAAAAAGTACAAGTTAGGAAAATATGTGGTTTTTGCAAGTGGTCAAGGCTTTTAATTAGATAAACCCAAAACTGATGAGAAAACTTCATGCAAAAGGTCATTTATACTGGAATGTTATATAAATGGTGAGGATGTTGCAAAATATTGTAAGTTTTTATGGTACAAATACAAAATATGTATTAAGAAACTATCAGCTAGATTACGAGTCTTGCGTTAGCCTTAAAAAGCAGCGTTAAGGGGTCCCAACACTGCTTTTTAACACCTGCTGGTATTACGAGTCAGGCAGGAAAGGGTCTACCGCTCACTTTTTTTCCACGATTTTAGCTTACCGCAAATCCCCTTACGTCAATTGCGTATCCTATCTTTTTAATGGGATTTGCCTAACGCCGGTATTACGATCGCCTGAAAAAGTGAGCGGTAGACCCTCTCCTGTCCAGACTCCTACCGCATATAAAAGTTAGTAGTTAAGAGTTTTATGGGCTAACGCCGTAACATAAAGCTCTTGACTAAAGTGCTACAAAGTACACACATAAACTACCTATTAACCCCTAAACTGAGGCCCCCCCACATTGCTAACACTATAATAACATAATTTAACCCCTAATCTGCTGACCAGACATCGCTGCCACTTTAATAAATGTATTAACCCCTAAACCGCCGCACTCCCGCCTCGCAAACACTAGCTAAATTTTATTAACCCCTAATCTGCCGTCCCTAACATCGCCGACACCTACCTACATTTATTAACCCCTAATCTGCCGCCCCCAACGCCGCAGCTACTATAATAAATGTATTAACCCTTAAATCTAAATCTAACCCTAACCCTAACCCCCCCTAATTTAAATATAATTTAAATAAAACAAAATTAAATTACTACTATTAAATAAATGAATCATATTTAAAACTAAATACCTATAAAATAATCCCTAAAATAGCTACAATATAAATAATAATTACATTGTAGCCATTTTAGGGTTTATTTTTATTTTACAGGCAACTTTGTATTTATTTTAACTAGGTACAATAGTTATTAAATAGTTATTAACTATTTAATAACTACCTAGCTAAAATAAGTACAAAAGTATCTGTAAAATAAACCCTAACCTAAGTTACAATTACACCTAACTCTACACTATAATTAAACTAATTACCTAAACTACCTACAATTAATTACAATTAAATTAACGAAAAACCCCCCACTAAATTACAGAAAATAAAAAAAGAATTACAAGAATTTTAAACTAATTACACCTAATCTAATCCCCCTAATAAAAAAAGCCTCCCAAAATAATAAAATTCCCTACCCTATACTAAATTAAAAATAGCCCTTAAAAGGGCCTTTTGCGGGGCATTGCCCCAAAGTAATCAGCTCTTTCACCTGTAAAAAGAAATACAATACCCCCCAACAT
This sequence comes from Bombina bombina, assembly GCF_027579735.1. Classification (NCBI taxonomy): domain Eukaryota; kingdom Metazoa; phylum Chordata; class Amphibia; order Anura; family Bombinatoridae; genus Bombina; species Bombina bombina. Next base: position 116,353,310 of record NC_069507.1, read on the forward strand.
TAAAACCCACCACCCACACACCCAACCCTACTCTAAAACCCACCCAATCCCCCCTTTAAAAAACCTAACACTACCTCCTTGAAGATCACCATACCTTGAGACGTCTTAACCCAGCCAGGCACAAGTGGTCCTCCAGAGGGTCCGAAGTCTTCATCCTATCCGGCCAGAAAGGACATCCAGACCGGCAGAAGGCTTCATCCAGGCGGCATCTTCTATATTCATCCTTCCGGAGCGGAGCAGGTCCATCTTCAAGACATCCTCTTCATCCGACGACTGAATAACTGGTTCTTTAAGTGACGTCATCCAAGATGGCGTCCCTTGAATTCCGAATGGCTGATAGAATCCTATCAGCCAATCGGAATTAAGGTAGGAAAAATCCTATTGGCTGATGCAATCAGCCAATAGGATTGAAGCTCAATCCGATTGGCTGATCCAATCAGCCAATAGGATTGAGCTCGCATTCTATTGGCTGTTCCAATCAGCCAATAGAATGCGAGGTCAATCCTATTGGCATAGGATTTTTCCTACCTTAATTTCCGATTGGCTGATAGGATTCTATCAGCCAATCGGAATTCAAGGGACGCCATCTTGGATAACGTCACTTAAAGGACCAGTCATTCAGTCGTCGGCCGTCAGATGAAGAGGATGCTCCGCGTCGGATGTCTTGAAGATGGACCCGCTCCACTCTAGAACGATGAAGATAGAAGATGCCGCCTGGATGAAGCCTTCTGCCGGTCTGGATGTCCTCTTCTGGCCGGATAGGATGAAGACTTTGGACCCTCTGGAGGACCACTTGTAGGGTAGGGTGATATTCAAGGGGGTAGTGTTAGGTTTTTTAAAGGGGGGATTGGGTGGATTTTAGAGTAGGGTTGGGTGTGTGGGTGGTGGGTTTTAATGTTGGGGGGGTATTGTATTTCTTTTTACAGGTGAAAGAGCTGATTACTTTGGGGCAATGCCCCGCAAAAGGCCCTTTTAAGGGCTATTTATAATTTAGTATAGGGTAGGGAATTTTATTATTTGGGGGGCTTTTTTATTTTAATAGGGGGATTAGATTAGGTGTAATTAGTTTAAAATTCTTGTAATTCTTTTTTTATTTTCTGTAATTTAGTGGGGGGGTTTTCTCATAATTTAGTTTATTTAATTTAATTGTAATTAATTGTAGGTAGTTTAGGTAATTAGTTTAATTATAGTGTAGTGTTAGGTGTAATTGTAACTTAGGTTAGGGTTTATTTTAAAGGTAAATTTGTATTTATTTTAACTAGGAAGTTATTAAATAGTTAATAACTATTTAATAACTATTGTACCTAGTTAAAATAAATACAAAGTTGCCTGTAAAATAAATATAAATCCTAAGCTTGCTACAATGTAACTATTAGTTATATTGTAGCTATTTTAGGGTTTATTGATAGGTAAGTATTTAGTTTTAAATAGGAATAATTTATTTAATTGTAGTAAATGTATTTAGATGTATTTAAATTATATTTAAGTTAGAGGGGTGTTAGGGTTAGACTTAGGTTTAGGGGTTAATAAATTTATTATAGTGGCGGCGACGTTGGCGGCAGCAGATTAGGGGTTAATAAATTTAATATAGTTGCAGCGACGTTGGGGGGGCAGATTAGGGGTTAATAACTATAATGTAGGTGTCGGCGATGTTGGGGGAAGTAGATTAGGGGTTCATAAGTATAATGTAGGTGGCGGCAGTGTCCGGAGCGTCATAGCCTACTAATAATAATAATAATTTAATGTAGGTGTCAGCGATAGCGGGGGCGGCAGATTAGGGGTTAATAAGTGTAAGATTAGGGGTGTTTAGACTCGGGGTTCATGTTAGGGTGTTAGGTGCAGACATAAAATTCCTTTCCCCATACGAAACAATGGGGCTGCGTTAGGAGCTGAACACTGCTTCTTTGCAGGTGTTAGGTTTATTTTCAGCCAGCTCAGCCCCATTGTTTCCTAAGGGGAAATTGTGCACAAGCACGTTTTGCCAGTGTACCGCTACAGTAAGCAACGCTGGTATTGAGGTGAGATGTGGAGCTAAATTCTGCTCTACGCTCACCTTTTTGCGGCTAACACCAGGTTTAAAAAAAACCTGTAATACCAGCGTTACTTTAGGTGATCGGTGAGGGAAAACTGTGCATTAGAAATGCACCCCTGTTACCGCAAAACTCGTAATCTCGCCGTATTTCTTTAATGGATTGGAATGGTCTTGAATTTGAAAACCCTTCATATTTCTTCTAGTGGACTAGAAAAGAAACCAGGGGCATATGTTGGAAATAAAAAGCTTCAAATGTTGAACAAACTGTGCATCACAATTAAAAAGACATTAAAAATTGAGGGCTAGGAGAAACAATCGGCTAGATTACGAGTTTTTGTCGGTAAGGCTTGCGGTGCTAATGCACAGTATATGCTCACCGCTCACCTACAAACAACGCTGGTATTACAGTTTTTTTTAAACCCGGCATTAGCCGCAAAAAAGTGAGGGGAGAGCAAAATTTAGCTCCACATCTCACTGTAATACCAGCGCTGCTTACGGTAGCTTTGAGCTGGCTAAACGTGCTCGTGCACGATTTCCCCATAGGAATCAATGGGGCTGATTCAGCTGATAAAAAGTCTAACACCTGCAAAAAAGCAGCGTTCAGCTCCTAACGCAGACCCATTGATTCCTATCGGGAAATACTTTTTATGTCTACACCTAACACCCTAACATGAACCCCGAGTCTAAACACCCCTAATCTTAAACTTATTAACCCCTAATCTGCCGCCCCCGACATCACCGCAACCTACATTATATTATTAACCCCTAATCTGCTGCTCCGGACACCGCCGCCACATACATTATACTTATGAACCCAACATCGCCCCCAACATCGCCGACACCTACATTATACTTATGAACCCCTAATATGTCACCCCCAACATCGCCGACACCTACATTATAGTTATTAACCCCTATTCTGCCACCCCCAATGTCATCACAACCTACCTACAATTATTAACCCCTAATCTGCCGCTCCCAACGTCGCCGCCACTATAATAAAGTTATTAACCCCTAAACCTAAGTCTAACCGTAACCCCCCTAACTTAAATATAATTTAAATAAATCTAAATAAAAATACTATTATTAAATAAATTATTCCTATTTAAAACTAAATACTTACCTATAAATTAAAAATAAGATATCTAACAATATAACTAATAGTTACATTGTATCTAGCTTAGGATTTATTTTTATTTTACAGGCAACTTTGTTTTTATTTTAACTAGGTACAATAGTTATTAAATAGTTATTAACTATTTAATAACTTCCTAGTTAAAATAAATACAAATATACCTGTAAAATAAATCCTAACCTAAGTTACAATTACACCTAATACTACACTATAATTAAATAAATTACCTAAATTAACTACAATTAATTACAATTAAATTAAATAAACTAAATTACGGAAAACCCCCCCTGTGGTTATCTCTAGACTGTCCCTTTAACTCTTGTATTTTTCTTGTTTTTGGAAACTGGATACTTTTATTGTTGAGCCATTTTTCTATCAGTTTTCCCTGCTAGACATGTGTGTGTTTGGTTTTTTATTGGTCACCACATGGATTTTAAACAATTAATTTGAGAGTAAAATAGTTTAGAATTTTTGCTTTCTGTAAAAATCTAATGAATTTTAGAGACATGTGTTGTGTTGGTCCCATCTAAATGTTTTTACAAACAAAAGCTTTACAGTACTATTTAATAGCTGCCATAGTAAGGTTAAAGTGATTGGCTTCTGCTCCTTTATAAATCGAATATAATGTCCATTTTATAAAGATTGTAATTTTCTTGCACATTTTTATTTATTTTCTTTTTTTACAAAGGATTCATTAATTCCTTGCATTTGGGGCAGGTAAAATAGTCTGGCAAACTATGCTGTGAGAGACACACTATTCTAGTATATAATATATATAGATTTTTTTTTTTATTTTATTTTAGTTCTAACGGCTATCTGTTAAAAATGTCTGGAAACAACTATATTTCACAGGAAATCTGTGATTACTTTAACAATTACATTCATAAATATAATGGTCCATTCCTCATCCCAGAAGCTAAAAACAACAAGTGTGAAAGTGTTTTAGATATACTAACACAGCTATTAACTCTTAAAAAGATTAATAATAATAAAAGAAAATGTATGATAGCGCAGGCAGTGATTTCAACAATAAAAGAATTAACGAACATTATTGGAGACCTGACAGAGCAAAATAAAGACCTTAAATTAAAGTTAGATAACATTGGTGAGTTACACTAAGCGCCAATTGCTGGGGACCCTTTGCTTTAATAAATTGACCCCTAGCGGTCAAATAGAAATGGATAATTAGATAAGAGGTAATTAAAGCGCCAAAGAACAAATGGCCGGGTCTAAGATGTATAAAACTATGTCAGTTTATTCATACATATACATAAAAGTTAACATTTACGTTAAACCATAAGAAATAAATAATCAAGGATCCAAGATTTTACAATAAGTTAAAATCAAAAAATAAAAACAATTATTTATACAATCTTTCCATACAATAGTAAAATTTCAAATAGTGTGATGTATCCGGATGTAGGGTGGATCAGTGTAGCTAATTCTGCTAGAGAGATACTTTCTTGTATTAAGGTCTGTTGAATGGTAACTTTCTTGTGTTGAGGTCTGTCTGATAATAACTAAATGTCTTGCATCTTGTGGTGATTAGCTACACTGATCCACCCTACATCTGGATACATCACACTATTTGAAATTTTACTATTGTATGGAAAGATTGTATAAATAATTGTTTTTATTTTTTGATTTTAACTTATTGTAAAATCTTGGATCCTTGATTATTTATTTCTTATGGTTTAACGTAAATGTTAACTTTTATGTATATGTATGAATAAACTGACATAATTTTATACATCTTAGACCCGGCCATTTGTTCTTTGGCGCTTTAATTACCTCTTATCTGATTAAAGTTAGATAACACACAGACTGACAGAGATTGTATTAAGCTTTCTGCTTTAACTAACACCATACAGATCAGTAAATTACAACGTCAATTAAAATTAACAGAACACAGCAGTAACGAATACTCAAACAAAATTAGTGAGTTACAGATGAAAATTGAACAAAAAGAAAAAATAATTAGTGATATTTCTGGGAACAATGCAGATAGTGATAACTTACTGCCACAAAGGAAAGAGCCAAAACAAGTAGTAAAACAAGATAAAATGCAAATGGGCCCCACTTAAAACCCAAGTTCTGTTCCAATTGCCCCTGTCATAATTTCTGAGAATTTTAACAACCTGAAAGTTCCTACAGGTTTTTCAAATCAGACTACGCCAATGACTGTAGCAGATTCACAAGGGAACTGAAAAAGCCATAAAATTAGGTATGAGCATGGCGGAATGGACAGAATTGCTTCAAGATGCCATGGGCCCCTATGCCAGCAGGTTATTAGGATTTAATTCAAGTATATGTGATTAGGCTGGCAGGATAGCTAAAACCTTTTTCAATTTTACTAGTCTAGAAAAAGAGATTAGTGAAATTACCATGAGACCACTAGATGGGCCATTTGAAGTAGCAAAAAAAGTTTTATTTTGGTGTGTGCTGCGCCAGCCACAGACCCAAATGGTCTGGGGGTCACCAGCTCACATACAGAGGGTACTTGAAGCTCTCCCCAGAAAATGTCAGGAGTTTGTAAAGCTGTATGATCCAAACTCCACAAACCTACATATGGTGCTCACTAGAGCTGAGAAGTGGTGGAATTATCACCCATACACCATTAAGGCAAATTCTGCAGTGAAGCATTCAATGGAGAATAATCTGAATATTCACAGGCAGGAATCAGAGAGGGGTAATAGAAGGAATGTTTGTGGATATCAGAATAGTAGATCATCAAATACAGGAAACTGGAGAGACAGGAATTTAAATGGCGATATTAACAGAGGAGAAAATTGGAGGCTGAGGTCAAATGAGATAAACAATAAGGCCAACTTAAGTTATTGGGAACTCAAACAAAAAAACAGGAGAATGAGAGATCAAATTGGGTTTCTAAAGAAGCAACTGACAGAGCAGGAGGGCTCAAATTAAATCATTCATTTTTGTTTATAAGCATATTTGTTTGCAGTACATTTGTATCGTGTAATGTGTACTTTAGTTTTAAGTTCAATTAATAATTTTAAGTGTTTTTCATTATTAAGTTTTAAATGCCAATATTAAGAATGTATAGTTAATTGATGCATTCTCTTTCTAAAAAAACAATAACAGATACCTCCATTGTGATTAGTTTTGGGAGGCCACATGCAATACCATTTCTATGTAAACTGTCTGAAGTCTTATCTTGCAGGAAGAAAACCAATGAAGATAGAAGGCTTCTCACCTTTCCTTCCAGTTTTTCCCCAATAACACATATTATAGATTGTTGTGTTTCAGGTGTCTTCAGGACTGATCTTACCATGAAGCAATGATGGTGGCGTTGGACAAATTAAATAAGTATAATGTATCACAATGGAGATGTAAAATGGTGCATTAGGCCAAAATAATTATATATATATATAGCATAAAGGGGTAAATAATCATATAAATCAAGCAACATAAGTTAAGTAAGGGTGCGAGTGGAATGATGCAATAACAGAGGCACTTTCCAACTTGAAGTTAATAACTGTGAATGTGGTTTCTACTGCAGATGGAGTGTTGTAGTGTGAAGTAAATATACGCCTGGTTTTAATCTTTTTTCATTCCTTTGAGGGTCTTGGAAAAAAACAAAGTGCTTCAAAGAGAGAGATTTGGTAAAGCAAAAGCAAGGACCAGATGCCAAAAGATGACAACAAAGAACTTCAGTGAACCATTATAACTTTTGTTTTACAGACACAATTCACACTTTCTTAATAAAGATTTTACTACACGCATACCCATCTAGTGTACCCACACTCACACACTCATACATGAACTTTTCCCAATATTTAAGACCATTGTATAAATGTTGCTAATGGGGTTTAGCATAGGATTTTGTGTTTATATGTATAATTTTAAATGCATTTTTTTTATGAATTGTATAAAGTTAAACTAGGAATTGACAGTCCTAGGAAAGTACAGAAGAGCTCATATCGCCGAGTCTTAAGGGATGGTGGGAGAATTTTTCCTGTAAGGTTTTCGCTCCCACTGTGTTCTTCTATACTAGTGGGTATAACTAGAAAACGGGGCAACATAGGAGAAGAAAAAGTGAGGGAATGTGGTGACATTTTATCACTGTAATATTCACTTAGCTGTTATTGGGATCCCTTCCCCCAGGTACACCTTTCTCTCTGAACTATAGACACTCCCATTGGTCTTTTTGAGTGGCATTTGATAAGCCACTCCCTTTTGAATTGGGGTATAAAATACTGTAACACCAGAACCTCTCTCTCTTTTTTATCTTGGGCATGCCGTAAAGATGGCTGACACTCTGAAGAAATATGGCTAAGTACATTCCTATTATTATTTTAGCAGTATTGAACAAATTGGGGTTAGTGTAGTAAAGTTGCCCTGTATCTTAAAATGTGGACTGTATCTGTAAAATAGATTTATATATATATATACCTGTAAATATTTATCTTATTATTAACATATATTGATTCCTAAATAAACTGTTTGGCAAATAATGGAGGCCCTCTCATAGAGTTTATTTCACAATTTATCTGTGTTGGTTTTAGTGGTTTCACTATAGAGATTTAGTATATTATATTTAGTAGAAAGTAAAGATATTTTAAATTAATAGATAACCACACCCCCCACTAAATTACAGAAAATAATAAAATAATTACAAGTTTTTTTAAACTACTTACACCTAATCTAATCCCCCTAGCAAAATAAAAAAGCCCCCCAAAATAATAAAAATCACTACCCTATACTAAATTACAAATAGCCCTTAAAAGGGCTTTTTGCAGGGCATTGCCCCAAAGTAATCAGCTCTTTTACCTGTAAAAAAAAAAGACAATACCCCCACTAACATTACAACCCACCACCCACACACCCAACCCTACTCTAAAAATCCACCCAATCCCCCCTTAATAAAACCTAACACTACCCCCTTGAAGATCACCCTACCTTGAGACATCTTCACCCAACCGGGCAGAAGTGGTCCTCCAGACGGTCCAAAATCTTCATCCTATCCGGGGAGAAGAGGTCCTCCAGATGGGCAGAAGTCTTCATCCAGACGGCATCTTCTATCTTCATCCATCCGGAGCGGAGCAGGTCAATCTTTAAGACTTCCGATGTGGAGCATCCTCTTCATTCAATGGCGACTGGAACAATGACGGGTCCTTTAAATTACATCATCCAAGATGGCGTCCCTTCAATTCCGATTGGCTGATAGAATTCTATCAGCCAATCGGAATTAAGGTAGAAAAAATCCTATTGGCTGAGGTAGGGTGATCTTCAAGGGGGTAGTGTTAGGTTTTATTAAGGGGGGATTGGGTGGGTTTTAGAGTAGGGTTGGGTGTATGGGTGGTGGGTTGTAATGTTGGGGGGTATTGTCTTTTTTTTACAGGTAAAAGAGCTGATTACTTTGGGGCAATGCACCGCAAAAAGCCCTTTTAAGGACTATTTGTCATTTAGTATAGGGTAGGGATTTTTATTATGTTGGGGGGGCTTTTTTATTTTATTAGGGGGATTAGATTAGGTGTAATTAGTTTTAAAAAATTGTAATTATTTTATTATTTTCTGTAATTTAGTGTTGTTGTTTTTTTCGTAATTTAGTTTATTTAATTTAATTGTAATTAATTGTAGTTAATTTAGGTAATTAATTTAATTATAGTGTAGTGTTAGGTGTAATTGTAACTTAGGTTAGGTTTTATTTTACAGGTATATTTGTATTTATTTTAACTAGGAAGTTATTAAATAGTTAATAACTATTTAATAAATATTCTACCTAGTTAAAATAAAAACAAAGTTGCCTGTAAAATAAAAATAAACCCTAAGCTAGCTACAATGTAACTATTAGGTATATTGTAGCTATTTTAGGGTTTATTTTATAGGTAAATATTTAGTTTTAAATAGGAATAATGTATTTAATTGTAGTAATTTTATTTCAATTTATTTAAATAATATTTAAGTTAGGGAGTGTTAGGGTTAGACAGATTTTGGGGTTAATAAATTTAATATAGTGGCGGCGACGACATTGGGGTTGGCAGATTAGGGGTTAATAAATGTAGGTAGGTGTCAGTGATGTTAGGGACGGCAGATTAGGGGTTAATAATATTTAACTAGTGTTTGTGAGGCGGGAGTGCGGCGGTTTAGGGGTTAATACATTTATTGAAGTGGCGGCGATGTCCGGTTAGGCAGATTAGGGGTTAAAATTTTTAATATAGTGTTTGCGATGTGGGGGGGGCCTCGGTTTAGGGGTTAATATGTAGTTTATCGGTGTTATTGTACTTTTTAGCACTTTAATTAAGAGTTTTATGTTACGGCGTTAGCCCATAAATCTCTTAACTACTGACTTTTAAATGCGGTATCAGTCTTGACAGGAGAGGCTGTACTGCTCAATTTTTCCAAGACTCATAATACCGGCGTTAGGAAAATCCCATTGAAAAGATAGGATACGCAATTTACGTAAGTGGATTTGCGTTATGCTAGAGTCGCGGAAAAAAGTGAGCGATACACCTGTACCTGCCAGACTCGTAATACCAGCGGGCATTAAAAAGCAGCGTTGGGACCTCTCAACGCTGCTTTTTAAGGCTAACGCAAGACTCTTAATCTAGGCGAATGTTTGTCCCATGACTGATACATTGCAAAAAATATGTATCACCCAATGTGATATCTTGAAATACACATTTGTATGGACATTTTTTTTTAATAGGTTGAAAATAAAACATTGACATTTTAAAGAACCTGTGAGTGCCCTGAAATACCTTATTCTCTTTATATATATATATATATATATATATATATATATATATATATATATATATATATATATATATATATATATATATATATATATATATATATATATATATTTATATATACAGTGTATACATAGATAGATAGATAGATAGATAGATAGATAGACAATACCATCAGATATACACCCTGTTCCAAATTATTATGCCAATGATCTTTCTCATTTACCTAAATAATTGATGTAAACAACAATCAGCATAATTCTCATGTTATCATCTATTAAGAGTACAATTCAAATTTTATTGAACAAACCTCCTAATGATAACAGTATATTTTTTTTCAAAATAAAAAACTTACAATGCACTGTTCCAAATTATTACGCACAGTAAGTTTCAAAACACTTTATAGGTTGTAAAGAACTGAAAATTGTCATTTGTTGTGTTTGCAGCATATTTACTGAAATCAAAAGCTTTTTCAATCAAACTTTGAACAACATTTTAACTTTTTAAACATTTTAACAGGTCATGTTACATTTTAAGATAGGACCCCTTATTTGATTGCAGCTTCACAAGTCTTGCATCCATTGAACTTGGGAGTTTTTAGACAGTTTCTGCTTGAATTTGTTTGCAAGATGTCAGAATAGCCTCCCAGAGCTGCTGTTTGGATGTAAACTGCCTCTCACCCTCATAGATCTTTTGCTTGAGGATGCTCCAAAGGTTCTTAATAGGATTGAGGTCAGGGGAGGATGGAGGCCACACCATGACGTTCTCTCCTTTTATCCCCATAACAGCCATTGATGCAGAGGTATTCTTTGCAGCATGAGATGGTGCATTGTCATGCATGAAGATGATTTTATTACGGAAAGCATAGTTCTTCCTTCTGTACCAGGGAAGGAAGTGGTCAGTCAGGAACTCCACATACTTTGCAGAGGTCATCTTTACACCTTCGGGGACCCTAAAGGGGCAGACCAGCTCTCTTCCCATGATTCCGGCCCAAAACATGACTCCACTACCGCCTTGCTGACGTCGCAGCCTTGTTGGAACAGGGTGGCTGTCCACTACTCCATCCATCTGGACCATCCATGGTTGCACAGCACTCATCAGTGAACAGGACTGTTTGAAAATTAGTCTTCATGTATTTTTCTGCCCAATGCAGCCATTTCTGCTTGTGAGCATTGGTTAGTGATGGCCGAATGGAAGGTTTATGCACAGTTGCAAGACTTTGGAGGACTCTACACCTTGATGTCCTTGGGACTCCAGAGGCACCAGCAGCTTCAAATATCTGTTTGCTGCTATGTAATGGTATTTTAGCAGCTGCTCTCTTTGATCCGATGCATGGATCTGGCAGAAATCTTCCACAATGTGCCTTTATCTGCACAAACCCATCTGTACTCGGAATCATCCACAAATCTCTTAATAGTGCAATGATCATGCTTACGTTTTCATGAAATATCTAATGTTTTCATACCTCGTCCAAGGCATTGAACTATTTCACTCTTTTCGGCAGCAGAGAGATCCTTTTTCTTCCACATATTGCTTGAAAATGGTGCTCTGCTTAATAATGTGTAACACCCTCTTTTAGTAGTTTTTCCTTTAATTGGGCTCACCTGGCAATCTAATTATCGCAGGTGTCCGAGACCTATTAACCGCTAAACCGAGCCCCCCCATATCGGAAACACTTAACTAAAATGTTTAACCCCTAATCTGCCGACCGGACATCGCTGCCACTTTAATAAATGTATTAACCCCTAAACCGACACACTCCCGCCTCACAAACACTAGTTACATTTTATTAACCCCTAATCTGCCGTCCCTAACATCGCCGACACCTACCTACATTTATTAACCCCTAATCAGCCGACCCCAACGTCGCTGCTACTATATTACATTTATTAACCCCTAAACCTAAGTCTAACCACCCTAACTTAAATATAATTTAAATAAAACAAAATAAATTTACTACTATTAAATAAATGAATCCTATTTAAAACTAAATACTTACCTATAAAATAAACCCTAAGCCAGCTACAATATAACTAATAGTTAACTTAGGATTTATTTTTATATTACAGGCAACTTTGTATTTATTTTAGCTAGGTAAAATAGTTATTAAATAGTTATTAACTATTTAATAACTTCCTAGTTAAAATAAGTACAAATTTACCTGTAAAATAAATCCTAACCTAAATTACAATTACACCTAACACTACACTATCATTAAATTAATTACATAAATTACCTACAATTAACTACAATTAAATACAATTAAATTAAATAAACTAAAGTACAAAAAAACACTAAATTACAGAAAATAAAAAAGAATTACATTTTTTTAAAACTAATTACACCTAATCCAATCCCCCTAATAAAATAAAAAATCCCCCCAAAATAATAAAATTCCCTACCCTATACTAAATTACAAATAGCCCTTAAAAGCGTCCCTTCAATTCCGATTGGCTGATAGAATCCTATCAGCAAATCGGAATTAAGGTAGGAAAAATCCTATTGGCTGATGCAATCATCCAATAGGATTGAAGTTCAATCCTATTGGCTGATCCAATCAGCCAATAGGATTGAGCTTGCATTCTATTGGCTGATTGGAACAGCCAATAGAATGCGAGATCAATCCTATTGGCTGATTGCATCAGCCAATAGGATTTTTCCTACCTTAATTCCGATTGGCTGATAGGATTCTATCAGCCAATCGGAATTGAAGGGACGCCATATTGGATAACGTCACTTAAAGGAACCTTCATTCTTCAGTCGCCGTCGGATGGAAGAGGATGCTCTGCGTCGGATGTCTTCAAGATGGACCCGCTCCGCACCGGATGGAAGAAGATAGAAGATGCCGCCTGGATGAAGCCTTCTGCCGGTCTGGATGTCCTCTTCTGGCTGGATCGGATAAAGACTTCTGCCCCTCTCGACATCCACTTGTGCCCGGCTGGGTGAAGACGGCTCAAGGTAGGGTGATCTTCAAGGGGGTAGTGTTAGGTTTTTTTAATGGGGATTGGGTGGGTTTTAGAGTAGGGTTGGGTGTGTGGGTGGTGGGTTTTAATGTTGGGGGGGTGTTGTATTTTTTTTTTAGGTAAAAGAGCTGATTACTTTGGGGCAATGCCCCGCAAAAGGCCCTTTTAAGGGCTATTTGTAATTTAGTATAGAGTAGAGAATTTTATTATTTTGGGGGATTTTTTATTTTATTAGGGGGATTAGATTAGGTGTAATTGGTTTAAAAAAATTGTAATTCTTTTTTTATTTTCTGTAATTTAGTGGGGGTTTTTTTGTACTTTAGTTTATTTAATTTAATTGTACAGTATTTAATTGTAGGTAATTTATGTAATTAATTTAATGATAGTGTAGTGTTAGGTGTAATTGTAATTTAGGTTAGGATTTATTTTACAGATAAATGTGTACTTATTTTAACTAGGTAGCTATTAAATAGTTAATAACTATTTAATAACTATTGTACCTAGTTAAAATAAATACAAAGTTGCCTGTAAAATAAATATAAATCCTAAGCTAGCTACAATGTAACTATTAGTTATATTGTAGCTAGCTTAAGGTTTATTTTATAGGTAAGTATTTAGTTTTAAATAGGAATAATTTATTTAATTGTAGTAAATTTATTTAGATGTATTTAAATTATATTTAAGTTAGGGGGTGTTAGGGTTAGGGTTATACTTAGGTTTAGGGGATAATAAATTTAGTATAGTGGTGGCGACGTTGGCGGCGGCAGAGTAAGGCAACGTTGGGGGGGCAGATTAGGGGTTAATAAATATAATGTAGGGTTCGGCAATGTTGGGGGCAGTAGATTGGGGGTTCATAAGTATAATGTAGGTGGCGACAGTGTCCGGAGCAGCAGATTAGGGGTTAATAATATAATGTAGGTGGCGATGATGTCGGGGGTGGCAGATTAGGGGTTAATAAGTGTATGATTAGGGGTGTTTAGACTCGGGTTCATGTTAGGGTGTTAGGTGCAGACATAAAATTCATTTCCCCATAGGAAACAATGGGGCTGCGTTAGGAGCTGAACGCTGCTTTTTTGCAGGTGTTAGGGTTTTTTTCAGCCAGCTCAGCCCAATTGTTTCCTATGGGGAAATCGTGCACGAGCACGTTTTGCCAGCTCACCTCTACCGTAAGCAGCGCTGGTATTACAGTGAGATGTGGAGCTAAATTTTGCTCAACGCTCACTTTTCTGAGGCTAACGCCGGCTTGAAGAAAACTTGTAATACTAGTGTTGGCTTAAGTGAGCGGTAAGAAAAAAAGACTTGTTAGCACCGCACAGCCTTACCGACAAAACTCATAATCTAGCCGTTAGTGTTTAATGTCCCTTTAATCACTCTGAACCGAAAATCAAATTATGAGGTAGAGGCATACACATAAAAACAGTTATGACAGCAATAAACTTCAATGATACTAACATTTCTAACATCTTTGTTACCGATTATAATGTGTATATACTTTTCAAAAATCACTTGAAATAAATCCAAAAAGTCTGTGTTTTAGAATGGAATCCTGATTGGATACATTTTTTGCTTTTAAGAAAATTTTTGCTTTTATGCTTGTCCAAAGCGTCAAAAATAAAATAAAAATAATAATTATGAGCTAAATTTAAGTTTGTAAGCTGCTCAACAGGAACTTAAAGTGGTTTGTCTTAGATCCAAAAAGTATGAGGGCACAGTGCAAATTCAATAGCATATTTAACATCTAAACCACTGAAACCCATTACTCCATCTTGGGATAGAAAAACTCCTTACACAGAGGCAATACTTGCTCCTTTATATCTTAACTTCAACTAAACTGCTAATAGGGAGAAATTGGAAGAAAATTCACCCCCCAAGATGGCAAGGAGTGACGCCTCCAGTTTTTACATGGTTTTGCTATCACATATGTACGGCGTCGCATATAAATGCGGCATGTATATTTCACCGTCGCCCGCAATTTTTACTCCCATAAGCTAACATAGAACTGTGTCGCAAATAGATATCACATATTCAGCTCAAGGACTTACGTGGCGAAAATTGAGATATTTTACTCTATTTTCACCTCGCCACACATAGGCAGGCACAGCAAGCCTTACACTGAAAATATGAACGCTGTAACTCCCGTAACTCCTTGAAAATATTAACAAACACCTAACGCATGCGCAATATCTATCTATCTGTCAACTGCCAACCCCCACCGCAATAACTAATTAAAACTATTAACCCCTAATCCGCCATTAACCCACATCACAATAAACCTAAAAATGTATTAACCCCTAATCCACCATTCACCCACATTGCAATAAACCTAATAAATGCATTAACCCCCTAATCCGCCATTCACCCACATTGCAATAAACCTAAAAATGTATTAACCCCTAATCCACCATTCACCCACATTGCAATAAACCTAATAATTCTAATAACCCCTAAACCGCCAAACCCCATGACACAATTAACCTAATTAAGCTATTAACTCCTAAACCGCCAACCCCCCACAACACAAAAATCTAATTAAATTACTAAGCCCCCTAACCTAACACCCCATTACTTTAAAAATAAAAAAACAAATTTTAAATTAATCTAAAATTACAAAAAATAAAAAAGTCTAACATTACAGAAAATATATAACCAAAATATAAAAATAAAAAAAATAAAAAAAACGAATCCCTGTGAAAATAAAAAAGCCCCCCAAATAAAAACACCCCCTAAGGGGCAAATGTATGGGCATTGTCCTTAAAAGAGCATTCAGATCTTTTACTGCCCTTAAAAGAGCATTCAGCACTTTTTTAGTGTCCAAAATCCCTATTCTAAAAAAAATAAAAAAATAAAATTCTAACTCTAACCCCCAAATAGGTACCCACCATTCCTGAAGTCTGTCGGAGAAAGAACTGCTTGTGCAATGATAAATACCGACAGCGTATGCTGTATCATACCTGCTCGCACTTTAGTAAATTGGCCCCATAGTGTCCTACCTCATATATCACTGTATTCTGCGTTTGTCTCGTTTCTTCTTTGTCAGGTAAAAAGGGTCTATTTTTGTTTAATTAAAGGCCAAGGAGCTGATTTATTAAACAGCGTATGCTGCTCATTCAGCGCGAGCCTTCCGTCTCGCCAGAATCAGGAGTTAAGAAGCAGCGGTCTGCTTCTGAGGCGGTGGACGGCAATCATCCCGATCAGATGCTATCTGTATTATTGACACCCCCTGCAAGCGTCTGATTGGCTAAGAATGTGCAGAGGGCGGCATTGCACAAGCATTTCCCCAGAAATGCTTGTGCAATGATAAATGCTGACAGCGTATGCAAATCATGTCCGCACGCCATGTAATAAATTGCCCCCCAAGCCTTTAATCTTCAGCTAACTGAACTTGAAAATAACAAAGGTCTCATGACATAATCCTGGAGGTCTAAATATAAATATGCCCTATGTATTCTTAGATGTTAGAATATCCTTTCCCCCAACATTTTGAACTTTAATCAATCTAAAGACAGAATTTTTAATCTAACAGAATTTGGTTTTTAACTTTAGCAAGCCAGTGGAAACTCAACATTTTTCTTTCATGATTCAGATAGAGGATACAATTTTAAACAACTTTCTAATTTACTTCTATTTTCTAATTTGTTTAATTCTCTTGGTATCATTTATTGAAGGAACAGCAATGTACTACTGGTTTCTAACTGAACACATGGGTGAACCAATCACAATCAATATACAGTATCTCACAAAAGTGAGTACACCCCTCACATTTTTGTAAATATTTTATTATATCTTTTCATGTGACTGAACACTGAAGAAATGACATTTTGCTACAATGTAAAGTAGTGAGTGTACAGCCTGTATAACAGTGTAAATTTGCTGCCCCCTCAAAATAACTCAACACACAGCCATTAATGTCTAAACCATTGGCAACAAAAGTGAGTACATCCCTAAGTGGAAATGTCCAAATTGGGCCCAAAGTGTCAATATTTTGTGTGGCCACCATTATTTTCCAGCACTGCCTTAACCCTCTTGGGCATGGAGTTCACCAGAGCTTCACAGGAGTCCTCTTCCACTCCTCCATGACAACATCACGGAGCTGGTGGATGTAAGAGACCTTACGCTCCGCCACCTTCCATTTGAGGATGCCCCACAGATGATCACTAGGGTTTAGGTCTGGAAACATGCTTGGCCAGTCCATCACCTTTACCCTCAGCTTCTTTAGCAAGGCAGTGGCCATCTTGGAGATGTGTTTGCGGTTGTTATCATGTTGGAATACTGCCCTGCGGCCCAGTCTCCGAAGGGAGGGGATCATGCTCTGCTTCAGTATGTCACAGTACATGTTGGCATTCATGGTTCCCTCAATGAACTGTAGCTCCCTAGTGCCTGCAGCACTCATGCAGGCCCAGACCATGACACTCCCACCACCATGCTTGACTGTAGGCAAGACACACTTGTCTTTGAACTCCTCACCTGGTTGCCGCCACACACACTTGACACCATCTGAACCAAATAAGTTTATCTTTGTCTCCAGGGCCGCCACTAGAAATTTTGGGGCCCCTGACTCAACCATTGATCAGGGCCCCCCCCCCTCCTTTGACATGTGCAATTTTTGACAAGTGACTAAAATGTATATGCACTTTATTCTTAATTGTCTATTTAAACTTGGAAATGTTGTAAAGGTAGTAACATACACACACACAGACACACTCATACACTGAAACACACAAACACACTCACACATAAGGATTCACATATAGACACTCTAGCAGACACGCAAAGAAACACACTCAGACACAGAAACCCAAACAGACACTTAGCACTTGTTTACATTGACCTGACAAGTAATGAGGTAAACTACAGTTTTGTAAAATAAGGAGATTTAGAAAACAAAATATGGAGTTCTGATTATCTTTTTGTAAAGGAAGAAAATTATGACAACAGCATGCAGTGGCTGAAAGGAAGGGCCCTGAACTGCCTAAACAATAATTTAAAGGTTAAATGGTGGAGTGGTTACTTCCAGAAAGGTCTTGTTAGTCTCAAAGTCTGTAGAAAGATGTGAATAATTAGTAGTAAGGTCAAAATGTCCTAAAAAGGAACAGACAATGGACACACACACACAAACTCAAACTTGCACATACACCCAAGGAAACACCGACAGAGACAGCCTCAGAAAACACACAAAGACATATACACACATACACACACAGCGACACCCACAGAAAACACACAAAGACATACACACACACACACACACAGAGACAACCACATGAAAAACACATAAAGACATACATACACACACCCTCTTTGAGACATCCACAGAAAACAAAGAAAGACATACACACACCCTCACAGAGACACCCACAGAAAACACAGACATACATACATACATACACACATACACACAAACACCCTCACAGAAACACCCATAGAAAAAGCTCAAAGACATATGCACACACCCTCACAGACATCCACAGAAAATGCACAAAGACATACACACGGTAACACCCACCCTCACAGAGAGACCCACAGATAAAAAATACATACACATAGAGACACAAACCAAAGCACAAAGACATAAACACATACACCCACAGAAACACTCACAGGAGGAAACATTTATGCACCTTGCATCCGCTAAATTAACAGTGTGTGACATGCATGATAAAAAAAAAAATGCAGAAATTAAGAGATCACTTTTTAAAGAATCATATTTGTAAATGTGCAAACAAAAATAATTCTGTGAATTCAAAATTGTACATTAATGAGCTGGGTAGATGGCTAGATGAAGAAAAGTACCTTTAAAAGGTTGACATATGTTTGTTTGTTTTTTTCCCATTTTCCCCAACCAAGAGCACCACTTAAAATATAGTGTACAAATTTTCCCATCTGTCAGCTGTACTTATGGATTTTGAAAATGCTGTACTCTATATGGTCTTGGTGGGACCATAAGATGTGGTACTCATACCATTAGATCTGGTTAAATGCAGGATTTAGGCTTGTTGGAATGTATTTCAAAACTAAGTCACCTGTAGTGTAAAATTTTATGCAGATGTAAAAATCTTAGATACAATGCCTCCTTGCATCTGGAAAGTCCTTGCATAAAGGGGCAGTAAACTGGAATGTAATATATATATATATATATATATATATATAAAATTGCAGAGGTGAACGGCACTCACGAGTATGTCAGCTACCTGGTGCTCACACTATGGAGAAACAAACAGTAAAGCAGTTATGGATCCCACGGACGGACTCCGTGTTGCAGCAAGGACCCAAGAAAAGCAGGCACACAGGTTTTTTCATAAACACTCCGGTTTATTTGCAAAGTTGATTACCAAACGTTTCGGCTCACACACGAGCCTTTGTCAATGGTGTACAAAACCAAATATATAAAATGCATATCTGCCAAAAGGGCATCTACCATTTGTGTATTGAGGAGGAAACATTTCTGCATGGTTTTAAATATAGAATTTCTACAGCATTGTCAAATAATCATAAATACACTGATGCTACAAAAATGTGTTTTTATGGACCCCTAGCCCCACCATACAACTACTACCACACTGAAGTTACAATCCAAAATTGCACAAAGAAATAAAAAACATTTGCTAAGTAAGTCCTACCTCCTCTTCAAATGAAAGTGATCTGCCGTCTGACTCAGGCACACACTGTACAAAGTGCCAAGTCTGTCTCACACTGAGCATAGTGGTTTAGTGCACACTAAGAAATCCTCTCAAATGCTAATACTTTACTCCTTGTTATAACATTTCCCATGCTCAATTAGCACTCTGCTATAGTACCCACTGGTGGCTGCCAAAATTTAAAAAAAAAAAAATTTTTTTTTTTTTTTTTAGTTCTTGCCTCATGGGGCCCCCCTGGCTCATTGGGCCCCTGACAGGAGTCACCCCTGTCACCCCCTGATGGCGGCCCTGTTTGTCTCATCAGACCACAGGACATGGTTCCCGTAATCCATGTCCTTAGTCTGCTTGTCTTCGGCAAACTGTTTGCGGGCTTTCTTGTGCATAATCTTTAGAAGAGGCTTCCTTCTGGGATGACAGTCATGCAGACCAATTTGATGCAGTGTGCGGCGTATGGTCTGAGCACTGACATGCTGACCCCCCCACCCCTTCAACATCTGCAGCAATGCTGGCAGCACTCATATGTCTATTTCCCAAAGACAACCTCTGGATATGACGCTGAGCATGTGCACTCAACTTCTTTGGTCGACCATGGTGAAGCCTGTTCTGAGTGGAACCTGTTCTGTGAAACTGCTGTATGGTCTTGCCCACCATGCTGCTGGTCAGTTTCAGGGTCTTGGCAATCTTCTTATAGCCTAGGCCATCTTTATGTAGAGCAAGAATTCATTTTTTCAGATCCTCAGAGAGTTCTTTGCCATGAGGTGCCATGTTGAACTTTCAGTGACCAGTATGAGAGAGTGTAAGAGCGATAACACCAAATTTAACACACCTGCTCCCCATTCACACCTGAGACCTTGTAACACTAACGAGTCACATGACACCGGGGAGGGAAAATGGCTAATTGGACCTAATTTTGACATTTCCACTTAGGGGTGTACTCACTTTTGTTGCCAGCAGTTTAGACATTAATGGCTATGTGTTGAGTTATTTTGAGGGGACAGCAAATTTACACTGTTATACAGACTTTACACTCACTACTTTACATTGTAGCCATTTCTTCAGTGTTGTCACATGAAAATATATAATAAAATATTTACAAAAATATGAGGGGTGTACTCACTTTTGTGAGATATTGTATATATGCAGCCACCAATCAACAGCTAGAACCTAGGTTCTCTGCTGCTCCTGAGCTTGCCTAGATAAACCTTTCAGCAAAGGATAACAAGAGAAGGAAGCAAATTAAATAATATAAGTAAATTGGAAAGTTGTTTAAAATTGTATGCTCTGTCTAAATAATAGGGAAAAATGTGGGTTTCATGTCCCTTTAATGCTGTGGGAGTATTATTAGTTAAGTTTGCTATTTTTTTGTAGAGAGCTATTAGGAGATGTATAAGCTAGAGAGTGTACTGTAGTAAAGAAGCCTTATTACTAGTGCATGTACAATTAACCATATAATGTAACCCTTATTAGTACTGGGGGTAAGTTTATTATGGGATACTTACAGTAACCGCACAGTTCCAATGATGAGAAATAGTTTTAGCTGCAGATGTAGGAAACACAGATCTAAACTATAATCGCATTTGTAACTCGCGCACGCAGCCACCTCAGCGCGAGACAGCTTCAGGAGCTCCAACTCTCAGCTGTAACATAACAGCTGAGAGCTGGAGCTCCTGAAGCTTCAGGAATCTGCCTCATATGGAACCAGAGCGTGATCGGTGCTCCGCCTCCATATGAGGCCAGATGCCTGATCGTTACAGACGGTGACAGAGCGTGTGTCACCATTTGTAACAATCTTATGCTGGTGCTGGTGATAGGTGTGGGCAGGTGGTGGATGGGCGGCTCAGCAGGGAAGGGGAGGGAGTGGGAGTGCCCTAATACAAAAAAAAAAAAATGGAGAGCAAAAGAGAGGGGAGGGCGAGAAAAAGAGAGGGGGAGAGAGAGCAAAAGAGAGGGGGGAGAGAAAGCAAAAGAGAGGGGAGAGAGAGCAAAAGAAAGTGGAGAGAGAGAGAGCAATAGAGGGGAGAGAGAGAGCAAAAGGGAGGGGAGAGAAAGCGCAAAAGAGAGGGGAGAGAGAGAGCAAATGAGAGGGGAGAGTGAGAGCAAATAAGAGGGGGGAGAGAGAGCAAAAGAGAGGGGAGAGGGAGAGCAAAAGAGAGGGAGGAGAGGGAGAGCAAAAGAGAGGGGGGAGAGAGAGCAAAAGAGAGGGGGAGAGAGAGCGCAAAAGAGAGGGGGAGAGAGAGCGCAAAAGAAAGAGGAGAAAGAGCGCAAAAGTGAGGGGTAGAGAGAGAACAAACAAGAGGGGGGAGAGAGAGCAAAAGAGAGGGGGGAAAGAGACCAAAAGCCAGGGGGGGAGAGAACAAAAGAGAGGGGGAGAGAGAGCAAAAGAGAGGGGAGAGATAGAGCAAAAGAGAGGGGGAGAGAGCAAAAGAGAGGGGGAGAGAGAGCAAAAGAGAGGGGGGAGAGAGAGCAAAAGAGAGGGGGGTGAGAGAGCAAAAAAGAGGGGGAGAGAGAGCAAAAGAGAGGGGGGAGAGAGAGCAAAAGAGAGGGGAGAGAGAGAGCAAAAGAGAGGGGAGAGAGAGAGCAAAAGAGAGGGGAGAGGGAGAGCAAAAGAGAGGGGGGAGAGAGCATAAGAGAGAGGAAGATAGAGCAAAAGAGAGGGGGGAGAAGGAGAGCAAAATAGAGGGGGGAGAGAGAGCAAAAGAGAGGGGGAGAGAGAGCGCAAAAGAGAGGGGGAGAGAGCGCATAAGAGAGGGGGAGAGAGAGAACAAACAAGAGGGGGGAGAGAGAGCAAAAGAGAGGGGGGAGACAGAGCAAAAGAGAGGGGGGAGAGAGAGCAAAAGAGAGGGGGAGAGAGAGCAAAAGAGAGGGGTGGTTTCGTCACCACAATAGTCTGCACTTCCAAAAATGGTAGGGTAGTTTGGTGGTTCCGTCACCACAATAGACAGCCCTCTGGGCAGGCTTTCCCATAAAAAATATATAGCTTTTGGGATCCTTGTAACACAGTGTGAAGTGATTTTGATAAATAAGAAAATATAGTTTCCCAAAGGCATGTGTGACCTACTTTATTCTTCAAGTCCAATCTTTAGCATCATAGCAATAGTTTCTACCTGTTTATTGAGATTAATTAAGAGAATAACCAATCATCTTTGTAGTAAGAGTTTTCGCTATCAAGATTTTTCCCTCCAGTGAGAGATAATGTAAGGAGATGGTGGGGGGAAATAGAGCAGGTCTAGCCTTGGGTGGTTGAGTGTCTATGGTAGATAGGGAATAGGCTAGTGAGGACAATGAAGTTAGTGGTGGGTCATTTACTTTTTACATCATGTATCTTGCCTCATATTTACTGTAAGGACTGTGTTCCAGGGTAATAAAGGAAGTTTGTGCAAACATTATGACACAGCTTGAGATGCCACCACAGTAAAATGTTTTGCTTTCTATTGAAAGGGGAAGTGCAGTTTATTGTGACTGATGCTTTATGGGGTTTGTATATAAAATATGTATTTTTGTTTTTTATTTTATATGAAAAGATGTATTTAGGATGTTTACATATATGTGTTATTTGTGAAGATATTCAATAGTTGGAGTATGATTAAAGGAACAGTAAACACCTTGTAATTAGAAGACATTTCTGTTATGTTGCCATAGAATAACATATTAGCCCAGACAATATGATTATAAAACAAAGTAACATCCTTTTTACTGCAATTATTTTTTCAATTACCAAACTGATTCACCATTTTCCTTATTTGGAGGAGCCAATCTGGGCTTTTGTCTTCAGAAAACAAGGATAACCACTGTTGTAAAGTTATTAAAAATTGAATTGTTTTGCAGTTGTTATCAGTTAAAGCCAATTAGGGAGAGATATGTAGCAGAGTTATAGGGGTAGATTAAGCAAGCAGCAGATGCTGCAATCTATAGATTCCAGGTTACTGGATACAGGAGTTAAGATGCAGTGGTCGTGGCGGCGGACAGCAATCAACCACATCAGATACGATTGGGTTGATTGACACCCCCTGCTAATGGCCGATTGGCTGCGAATCTGCAAAGGGCAGCATTGCACAAGCATTTCACTAGAAATGCTTGTGAAATTATAGCGTATGCTGTCGGCATTTAACGATGTGCGGCGGACATGATCCGCTACAGCAGATCATGTCCGCCCACATGATAATTCGGCCCCATAGCCTTGAGTAGTCAGCATGTGCATTTCATGGTCTGAGAGTTAAATATTGTTCTATTTTCAGAGCTATAAATAAATAAATAGTGGGGACATAGGAGTGCCACCCAAAGGGGGCTTAAGTGTACTGGTGGAAAAGCTGGGCCCAAAGAGATTATCAATATGTATGGATGTGTAATGGCCAAAAAACAACACATAGTACTGTATTACTAAAGAGCGTAGAAATAGTACTGTATTAATAACACATAATACTGTATTAGTAAGGAGCGTAGAAATAGGGTGAAAAATACAGACAATAAAGATTATATAAAAACATATGTTATATATAAAACGGTTTTATTCCAAGGAATATATGGAACAAGATTGCTAGAACTATGTAGCAATCTAGCAGAGTTAGTCACAATCTGAAGTAAAATATTTAAAAAGCAACAGTGAAAAACATATGTAAAACATATGTCAAAATAAGGACATAAAAAAAAGGAACAGTAAGAAAAGTTAATGAATGATATTAATGAACCTGAGCTCAGATAAAGGGGCGTCCCATATATAAAGCAACAATCTAGTCCCAAAGTCTATACAGTCACAAAGAATAAAAAATCCAGTGGAGGTCCAGTGTGGAAGGATCCAGAGAAGAGAGATGAAAGTACTGTTATCCAGGGGAGGAAAATCTTTTATCCAAAACTTCTGGGGCCCGATCCGATATGCAGCGTCGCCCGCAAAAGCGAAAATGGAGAAATCTTACTCCATTTTAACCTTGCCACAAATTGCAGGCGTAGTAAGCCTTGCGCTGAGTATTGGAGCCCCGTAACTTCCTAAACTACCTGCAAAATAAAACACCTAATGCATGCGCAATGTCTATCTACCTGTCAACCGTGATCCCCTTCCGAAATCCCTAATAAAGTGTTTAACCACTAAACCGCCTCTCCCGGACCCCGCCGCCACCTACATTAAATGTCTAACCCCCTAATGTGATCCCCCTACACCGCCGCCACCTACATTAAAATTATTAGCCCCTAATGTAATCCCCCTACACCGCCACCATCTATATTAAAATTATTACCCCCTAATGTGAGCCCCCTACCCCGCCGCCATCTATTTTAACTATATTACCCCCTAATCTAATCCCCCTACACCGCCGCCACCTATTTTAACTATATTATCCCCTAATCTAATCCCCCTACACCGCCGCCACCTATATTAAATGTATTAACCCCTAATCTAATCCCCCTACACCGCCGCCACCTATAATAAATGTATTACCCCCTAAAATACAAAAATGTCCCTACCCTAAACTAAATTACAAATAGCCCTGAAAAGGGCCTTTTGCTTGGCATTGCCCCAAAGTAACCAGCTCTATTACCAGCCCTTAAAAGGGCCTTTTGCAGGGCATTGCCCCAAAGTAACCAGCTCTATTACCAGCCCTTAAAAGGGCCTTTTGCGGGGCATTGCCCCAAAGTAACCAGCTCTATTACCAGCCCTTAAAAGGGCCTTTTGTGGGGCATTGCCCCAAAGTAACCAGCTCTATTACCAGCCCTTAAAAGGGCCTTTTGCGGGGCATTGTCACAAAGTAATCAGCTCTTTTACCTGTAATCTGACCCCCCTACACCGCCGCCACCTATATTAAATATATTAACCCCTAATGTAATCCCCCTACACCACCGCCACCTATATTAAATATATGAACCCCTAATCTAATCCCCCTACACCACCGTCACCTATATTAAATATATTAACCCCTAATCTGACCCCCCTACACCGCCGCCACCTATATTAAATATATTAACCCCTAATCTGACCCCCCTACACCGCCGCCACCTATATTAACTTTATTAACCCTAATTATATTAGGGTTAATATAGTTAATATAGTTATTATATTATATATAAATCCTATCTAACCCTAACACCCCTAACTTAATAATTATTGCAATAAATCTAAATAATATTAATCTTATTAACTAAAATATTCCTATTTAAAACTAAATACTTACCTATAAAATAAACCTTAAGATAGCTACAATATAATTAATAATTACATTGTAGCTATTTTAGGGTTTATATTTATTTTACAGGTAACTTGGTATTTATTTTAACTAGGTACAATAGCTATTAAATAGTTAATAACTATTTAATAGCTACTTAGTTAAAATAATTACCAATTTACCTGTAAAATAAATCCTAACCTAAGTTACAAATACACCTACACTATCAATAAATTAATTAAATAAACTACAATTATCTAAACTAAAGCCCCCCAAAATAAAAAAATGTCCCTTCCCTAAACTAAATTACAAAAAGTATTTAGCTCTATTACCAGCCCTTAAAAGGGCCTTTTGTGGGGCATTGCCCCAAAGTAATCAGCTCTATTACCTGTGAAAAAAAGAACACCCCCCCATTACAACCCACCACCCACACACCCCTACTCTAAAACCCACCCTATCCCCCCTTAAAAAAAACTAAGTCTAACCCCCAAGTGCTCCTTACCTGTCCTGAAGACCGGCGGAGAAGGTCCTGTTCCAGGCGGAGAAGTCTTCTTCCAGGCGGCGACCTCTTCTTCTTCCAGGAACAAGCCGGCGTGGAGCGGAGGAGTTGAAGACCGTTGACCGCGGAGCTGAAGACCGGCGATGCAGGAACTGAAGATCAGCGACGCTGGAACTGAAGGCCGGAGCCATGGAGCGTGGAGGATCCTCTTCATACGATCGCCGCCGTACACTGAATCGGAATTCCTATTGGCTGATTTGAGCCTTCAAATTCAAATCAGCCAATCGGATGAAAGCTACTTTAATTCTATTGGCTGATTTGACTAGCCAATAGAATAAGAGCTACTGTAATTCTATTGGCTGATTAGAATAATCAAATCAGCCAATAGAATTAAAGTAGCTCTCATCCGATTAGCTGATTTGAATTTGAAGGCTCAAATCAGCCAATAGGAATTCAAGGGACGCCATTTTTAATCGCGTACCTTGAATTCCGATTCAGTGTACGGCGGCGATCGTATGAAGAGGATCCTCAACGCTCCATGGCTCCGGTCTACAGTTCCCGCAAATATATATATATAACATATATTTTTATATAATCTTTATTGTCTGTATTTTTCACCCTATTTCTACGCTCCTTACTAATACAGTATTATGTGTTACTAATACAGTACTATGTATTGTTTTTTGGCCATTACACATCCATATTGATAATCTCTTTGGGCCCAGCTTTTCCACCAGTACACTTAAGCCCCCTTTGGGTGGCGCTCCTATGTCCTCACTATTTATTTATTTATTCATCTGTACGACCCTGTTAGGTGGCCATTTTTTATAGTGAGTTTGTGTGCTTGCTCTCCTGACTACTAATCATTTTCTATTTTCAGAGCTAAATTGCATAAAAAGTGAGCAAAATAAATAATGAAAAAATATTGCAAAGTTGTGTCATTATGCATAACTAAACAATATATAAAATATCAAGATGTTTACTGTCTCTTTAAGAATGTTAAGTGCCTGAAACACTCTTGAGAAAGTCTGACTAGTGCAGATTGAAGGTATAGAGCTTTACTAAAGCCTGAAGTAAGATGCCGGTGGGAAAGCCAGAATAAATGAAGAGAGTGCAGTAAGTAGAAGCAGAAACTCTGATATTGGAGACTATAGTTTTAACAATATGCCAAGTGTTATCCTGTAAGCATTTACAGTGTCTAATTTCTGGGCCTTATCTTCCTTGAGTTGCTGATTTTTCCCCCCTTTAAACTGTGGTATTTTTAATTAAAAGTCTTTAAAGGGACATGAAACCAAATATTTTTCTTTTGTAATTCAGATGGATCATTCAATTTTAAGCAACTTTCAAATTTGCTTGTATTATCTAATTTTCTTCATTCTCTTGGTATCAGCTGGGGAGACAGCTGCTGATTGGTGGCTGCACATATATACCACTTGTAATGGGCTTATTTATGTTTTCAGCTAGCTCCCAGTAGTGCATTGTTCTTCCTTCAATAAAGGATACCTAGAGAATGAAGCTAAAATGATAATTGCAGTAAATTGGAAAGTTATTTAAAATTGTATGCTTTATCTGAATCATGAAAGAAAAATGTAGGGTTTTATATCCCTTTTTAATGTCCCTTTAATTGTATAGTAGATGGAACCTATTGAGGGAACAAAAAGAGGCGCCACATAGGGTGATATTGACTGGGACCACCAGATAACAGTGAAATGTTGAAGGCCCTTCAAAGTGGCTGCTTACAAGATGTAGCGGCACAATCGGAGTGCCTAGCTGGACAGTACAGGACCAAAAAAGTCACCCGTAAGACTCCACAGGAAACTGGAGCTTTGTACGCCAGGTCACGTGGCAGGGAAGGCCAATCACGAAGAAGGAATAGTGAGCCAGTCACCAGTAGTAGAGGGGATAGTAGACGATACCCAGGACGTCACGTAAAAGATCTCCCAACTTTTTCGTGACGTCCTGGGTATCGTCTGCTATCTCCTCTACCACTGGTGACTGGCTCACTATTCCTTCTTCGTAATTGGTATCTATACACTGCCACGTGACCTGGCATACGATGCTCCAGTTTCCTGTGGAGTCTTACGGGTGACTCTGTTGGTCCCGTACTGTCCAGCTAGGCACTCCGGTTGTGCCGCTACGTCTTGTAAGTAGCCACTTTGAAGGGTCTTCAACATTTCACTGTTATCTGGTGGTCCCAGTCAATATCACCCTATGTGGTGCCTCTTTTTGTTCCCTCAATAGGTTCCATCTACTCATCATCTATCGATAAGAGTGCGGCCTTCTTCCACCTGTTTCTACCTTCTCTCATGCATGAGCGCACCTCTCTAGGACTCACCTGGCATCCTTCTTATATCAACCTATTTAATTGTATAGATATCATGAGCTGTGGAAAACAGAAGCTGGATGAATATACAATAGCACCTAATCTTAAAATACTAACATATTTCTGAAGAAGCATTGTTATATTCCAGTCAACAAAACCATAAAAGAAAATGTTTACGAGCTTGCTCTTAATACTTCAGAATACATTATATAGTATCACTATATACATTTTCAGTTTAATAATGTAGCTGAAGGAACTTTTTTTAAGAAGCTGAATTCCTATATCTGCTGCGTCCTTTTCTCCTAGTGTTTTAAGGTTTTATAAATAAAGATTTACTTTTTTGCAATGTAAGTTGTACAGAAGTATAGTCATTTCTTTATAGTCTGTGTCAGATGACTTGTCATGTATTTCCTTCTATGTAATATATCAGCATTTTCTATAATTGAAGAAGTGAATGATAAATAGGTATAACTGAAATATTAATGAGTATTTCCTGAACATAAACAATTCCTTGGCAAGCATAGCATTGATTATATGAACACAAAGGTCATGCACTTATTAAAGGTATCGGTTTAATAGCTTTATCTAAGATTAAAATGTTAAGCTTCCTAGACAGCCAGGCTTAAATAGAATACTTCCTTGGCTTGCAAATATGACCTTGTACTCACCATATCACTATGCACATCCTCTTTCTCTGTCCTTGAAGTGTTTTATCTGTCTCTTTACTGTTCATATTAAAGCTTTTGCCAGATATTCTCCTGCTCTTGTTCTGGAAATGCTGAAAAATTAGGGGTCTTCTACCTTGAAAAATACTTTCCAGCCTTAGTTCCAGATATTCCCAGTAAAGGTCCTGGAAATACTCCCTCTTTAGAGATTTGTTAGCAAATTATTTAAAAAAATATTCAATCAACCCCCCTGATGATTTTATTACCCCTGTGGGCTGAAAGTATTGTTGAGGCACAAAAAGCGAAACACAACTAACCTATATAGACCCAGGTTGCAAATTAGCCACGCCCACCACATCTCCAATTTTCCTGGCCAATAACAGAAACCTCTGCTTTATATGCTGTGGTGCTAGTGACAAGGCAACATTTATACAAAAATAAAGAAACAGAAATTGCTGTAGTAAATAATTAGACTTTTGTCAAAGCTAAAAATTATGTTGACAAAGTGCACATGCACAGACTGACTGCTATGCCCCCCCAGAACATGGGCCCTGAGGCCACTGCACCTGCTGCACTAATGTTAACTCTGCCCCTGGGTATCTGTAAGTTGTTCATGCAATGGCTAGGTAAAGAAGATGACTTGAAATAGCGCTAAAAGGACATTTAAGTCAAAATACATTTTTATGATTCAGATAGAGCATGCAGTTTTAAGTAGGGATGGGCGAATGTGTAAATTTCCGAATTCAAATGTTAGAACGAATGTTATTACTGAAATTCTAATTACAAATCCAAATGTTAATACGAACTAATTATTACGAAAAATTCTATAATCGAATGCTATTTACAGTTTCGAATTCGAATGTTTATAATTAGATCGAATGTCCACATTCGAAAATTTCGAATTTAACATTCTATTTAACAAATACTATTCAGAAGTTCAATAGTTCATGTGGTAGGGAATCTAGTAAATTGATACATTATAGATACAAATATATCAATTTGAATTTCGATTGAATATTGCATAATTAGAATATTACATTTAAATAAAGCATTATAGAAATACTATTACAAATATATAAATTCAAATTTTTCGAATTTGAATATTGCATAATTAGAATATTACATTTAGAGAAAGCTGAGAAATACTATTACAAATATATAAATTCAATTTTTTCTAAACTAATATTTTCTAATGTAATCGTAAAATTCGAAACCGAACATTCGAAAATCAAATGTTAGAATGTTATGTAAACATTCGAAATTCGATTTAAAGAACAAATGTGTTAAAATTTGTTTCATTTTTCAAATGTTGCAAAACATTCGCCCATCCCTAGTTTTAAGACACTTTCCAATTTATTTCCATTATCAAATTGTGCACTGTTTTTTTATATCCACACTTTCTGGGGAACAAACTCCTACTGAGCATGTGCACAAGCTCACAGGTTATACATATACTAGTCTGTGATTGGCTGATGTCTGTCACATGATACAGGGGGCCGGAAAATCGGAGAAAAAAATAATTTTGCCAGAACTAAAACCTACTGCTTATTTGAAGTAAAGAATAGTTGTTTTTACATTGTTTTTTTAATTATGCACTTGTCAATTAGGCAATTCTTTTGCATTTAGTGGTCCTTTAAACACTTTAATTTAAAATAAAGCACATATATTTATCACAGACATTAGTCTGTGGAACATGTAATTTAGAAAAATATGAATGGATTTGAGAAAACGCCAGAAGAGTGTATTTTACCCCAGAAGGAAAGCACATAAGAGACACAGCTCAATTACCAAAGCAGAGAGGCACACACCAAAAAATATGGCATCCTAAAAGGGGGTCATGACCCCTCTACAAGCCTACAAAAAAGGCAATATACTTACATGTAATTATTTCAAGTTTTGAGAATTCAGATTACCCTGAATGTACTATTTTTGATGTGTGTGGAACATTTAACTGCCAGGTGTGTGGTCTGTGAAAGGAATACAGTTTTTAATGAAGAAAATTATTTAAAACTAAAAAAAAGTTTGACTATACCCCAAAATAGCAGAATCTGTAGACTGTAAATCTAGGATAATTGCAGTTATAAGTAACTTTATTGGTGCATTAAGGGATTTCCTGGATTTGTGGACTTGGCACACAAAATATATGGTTAAGAAAGGAAGGTGCCAACGTACTTTTTATAGAGGAAAGAAAATATTTATGTAAATGTGAATACATTACCGGAGCACTTGCAAAATTAAACAGCTTCCAAATTTTGCAAGAATGCAAGTAACCTCTGCAACATTGTATAGGTAAAAATCAAAGAGCTTTTATGTAGAGAGAGAGTATGAAGAGTTAATTGTTATATGTGCAAAGCCTCTGCAGACTGACCCCTCATTTCAGTTCTTTTGACAGACTTGCATTTTAGCCAATCAGTACTGACTCATAAATAATTCCACAGGGGTGTGCACAATGTTATCTATATAGCACACGTGAACTAACAGTGTCTAACTGTGAACACGTGTAAAAATGCACTGAGATAAGAAGCGGCCTTCAATGGCTTAGAAATTATCATATGAGCCTATCTAGGTTTAGCTTTCAACAAAGAATACCAAAAGAACAAAGCAAATTTGATGATATAAGTAAATTGTAAAGTTGTTTAAAATTCCATGCCCTTTCGGAATCATGAAAGATTAATTTTTATAAAACTGTTCCTTTAAACTAGCTTTATGAAAAATATTAGACGTGCATTCAGTTTGCATTTGTGCCGAAACTGAATAAATGCACCCCAAAATTTAAAGAACACGTATACATACTGATGAAATTTGTCAGTATTAATTTGTTTCCTTCAGGGACACTCAAGTCAAAATTAAATTTCATGATTCAGATACAGCATGCAATTTTAAACAACTTTCCAATTTACTTCCATTAACAAAATGTGCACAGTCTTTTTATATTTACATTTTTTGTGTCACCGACTCACCAACTCCTACTGAGCATGTGCAAGAATTCACAGCATATATGTATATACATTTGTGATTGGCTGATGACTGTCACATGATACAAGGGGAGGGGAAATATACATTACTTTGCAATTTAACAAAAATCTAATACTCATTTGAAGTTCAGACTAAGTGCTATTGCATTGTCTTCTTATCATGCATTTGTTGATTATGCAAATCTACTGTATTGACTGGTCCTTTAAATACAGTGGAGAGCTACACTAACCTGTTCCCCTTCTTCACAGGGTCCTGCACAGCAACTCCCAGGGCCTGTACTAAAGTAGAAGGTCTTTTAGTGCAGACCCTGGGACCCCACACTAAGCCTTCTATTAGCTGTGAGGAAGAGGACCGGGTTAGCACAGCTCTCCAGCACACTAAATGGAAGTATAAAGCTACAGGCAAACTTTCACCTGTAGCTTTGGAACATTTACATTTGTTTAATGAAAACAAATGTAAATGTTCTATGTATGTTAAAGGGACATGAAACACAATTTTTTTCTTTCCTGATTTAGAAAGATCATGCAACTTTAAACAACTTTCTAATTGACTTCATTTATCTAATTTGCTTCATTCTCTTGATATTCTTTGCTCAAAAGCATATCTAGATAGGCTCAGTAGCTGCTGATTGGTGGCTGCACATAGATGCCTCATGTGATTGGCTCACCTGTGTTTAGTGCTATTTCTTCAACAGAGGATATCTAAAGAATGTAACAAATTAAATAATAGAAGTAAATTGGAATGTTGTTTAAAATTGTATTCTCTACCTGAATCATTAAATAAAAATGTGGGGTTTAGTGTTCCTTTAAGTTTTGATTTAGTTTAAAGACGTAGTGAATACTAAATAGTGCAGCCAACAAATATTTGGAGGCACTAATTTTGCAGAATATTCAGTCCAAAAAAATGATTTTTTCACAGCTGCACATGTCTAGAAAATATTACTTTATATATTATATGGTTGCTCTAGACTATTTTGCTTAGAGACAGACCTGGTTATGTCATATTCAACAAGTTAATAGCTATCAAAATCAGGCCCCAGAATAGAGGCAAATTATACAGATATAGTTCAGCAGATACTGTTCTTCATACTTGTCCCTTTACATTTTATAGTCTACAATGGTCTTCACTATACAGCTATTTATCAGAAGGCTGATTATTTCCACTTGGTCCTAGTAAGATTTGCTATTAATTTACACACGTCCACAAGTGAAACAGAAATAAAGATATTCTCTGTAGAATTTATAAATGTTGAGAGTGCTTACATTATTGTCATTTTTTTGGATATTAGATTTGCTCATTTACGCCTTGATTACAAGTGAGAAGATTGTGGGGGATAAACACATGCTAAAAAGAATTTTGTTTAAAAATAAAATAATTAAACAAAATGATGCATTTTATTTTTCTCTAGAATGCCCCTTTAAAAGAACATTAAATACTAAATTAATTTTGGCTTAGATTACAAGTAGTGATGTCGTGAACTGTTCGCTGGAGAACAGTTCCCGGCGAACATAGCTTGTTCGCGTTCGCCGCTGCGGGCGAACATATGCGATGTTCGATCCGCCCCCTATGTGTCATCATTGAGGAAACTTTGACCCTGTATGTCACAGCCTTCTGACACATTAGAGCCAATCAGCATCAGACGCTCCCTCACAGACCCTCCCAGCTTCTTGGCAGCAGCCATTTTAGACTCATAACGATTTTGTTTTGTTAGAGAGAGGACCTTTTGTGTTGATTCTGCTGATATTATAGGGAAATAGATAGCTAGGATAGTGTATTTATTGTCCACTACAGTCCTGAAGGACTCTTCTCATCTCTGCTGCAAGGACAGCACCCCAAAAAGCCCTTTTTAGGGCTATAACTTCAGTCGTTTTTGTTTTTTTTCCTTTGTATTTTTATTTGCATTTGCCTGGCTTTCAGCCTGTGTGTGAGGCTCACAGCATATGCTGTGATTAGTGCCACCACTGATATCTGCCTAACAACATTAGTTTAAATTTAACCAACAAAAATTTGAAATTATTTTGCTAGTGTAATTTATTTTCATTTTCTATCAGGCCTGTGTCACACAGCATATACTCTGGTTCATTGCTCTGTGCCAGCCACCACTCATATCCACTTAAAACATTATTTTAAATTTAAAAAAAAACTTTTAAATTATTTTGCTAGTGTAATCTAATTTCATTTTCTATCAGGCCTGTGTCTCTCAGGCTCACACAGCATATACTTCAGTTTTTTTCAGTCTTTTGGTTAATTGCTCTGAGCCAGTCACCACTCATATCTGCTTAACCTTATTTTAAATTAAAAAAAAAACTTTTAAATAATTTTGCTAGTGTAATCTAATTTCATTTTCTATCAGGCCTGTGTGTTTTGCTGACTTACAGAGCATACTGTGTTTAATTGCTGCCATAGTCCAAAGAATTCAGCAGCACTCACCACTATGTAGAAAATTCCATTTTTATTGGGATATTTCGAAATAGAAAAGACAACGTTTCGGACCTCTAGTCCTTAATCATGTCAATTGTCCATTGACATGATTAAGGACTAGAGGTCCGAAACGTTGTCTTTTCTATTTCGAAATATCCCAATAAAAATGGAATTTTCTACATAGTGGTGAGTGCTGCTGAATTCTTTGGACTTTGCTACTATTTTAAGGGATTTGTGTGGTACCCTTACAGCCTGCACCACCTTGTTATCTTAGTGCTGTACCACTATTGGACTGTGTTTAATTGCTGCCATCCCTAGTCTATCAGCCACGACTCATATGTGTTTAACCTTTTTTTAAATTCCCCCCAAAAAAAACTTTAAATAATTTTGCTAGTGTAATCTAATTTTATTTTCTATCAGGCCTGTGTGTATCTGACTTACAGAGCCTACTGTTTTTAATTGCTGCCCTTCCAAGGCTATCAGCCACGACTCATATTTGCTTAACCTTTTTCTTTAAATTAAAAAAAAAATCTTTAAATCATTTTGCTAATGTAATCTAATTTTATTTTCTATCAGGTCTGTGTGTATCTGACTTACAGAGCATACTGTTGTTAATTGCTGCCCTACGTAGCAGCCAGCCAGTGCCACCGCTCATATCTGCTTAACATTATTTTAAATTTAAAAGAAAAACTTTTAAATTATTTTGCTAGTGTAATCTAATTTAATTTTCTATCAGGCCTGTGTGTTTCTCACTTACACAGCATACTGTGGTAAATTGCTGCCCTACCTACCAGCCACGACTCATATCTGCTTTACATTATTTTAAAGTTAAAAAAAAATTTTAAATCATTTTGCTAGTGTAATTTAATTTCTTTTTCCATCAGGCCTGTGTGTTTCTGGCCCACATCATATAGTGTTACACAGATTAATTTTTTTTTTTCACCACTTATATCTGGTGTAACAACATTAGTGTAAATTTTATGTACATTTTTTTTTAACATCAGTCCTCTTCTAGTGTTATTAAATTTTAGTTGCCAGGCTGCCATTAGTGCCAGCCTGTGTGTCAGGCTGCCAGCATATACTGTGCCTACTTCCATCCTCAGTGCCAGTCCACCACTCCTATCTGTTGTAACATAACATTAAATGTTGTAAAAAAAAACTTTTACATCACTCTTCGAGTGTTATTTAATATTAGTTCACAGGCCAGCCTGCCACCACTAGTGCCAGCCTGTGTGCCAGGCCCACTTGCTAACTAGTTACACCAATCATAGTTGTTGTAACAGTATTGTTAATATTTAAAATTAAAAATTGTTAGATTGTGAATCATCAGTTTGCTCGTGCCATTGAATTGCACTTTCTTCCTGTCTGCCAGCCTGTGTGCCAGGTCCACTAGTCAATTAGTGCCACCAATCATATTTCTTGTAACAGTATTTAAAAAATTGTAAATCATCACTTTTTTGACTGCGAATCTTCAGTCTCCTAGTGCCATGAATAGTACTACTTAACACAACCTAGTTACCATGGGTCCAAGACCGCATGTTTAATTATTATACTTTGTCAGGGTAATTATATATCTAACAAATCTATTTATTTCTCTTCTATCGATTCTATCTAACTATCAATCTATGTATATCTATCTATCCTATCTATCTATCTATCTATCTATCTTCTGTCCGGACTGTTTTGAGACAGCCACTTGTGTTTTGGACAAATTTGAAGTAGGAGGACATACCAATCATCTTCTTCCATCTCCTGGTTCCAAAAATGAAGGCCATATAGACCTCCCCTGATAGGGGGAGTAACAGGTTGTAGTAAACTGCTAAGAATAGTACTACTTAACACACCACGGGTCACAGACCGCATGTCTTATTGTTATACTCTGTCAGGGAAATTATATATATTTCAAATCTATCTATTTATTTATCAAATCGATCTAACTATCAAACATATCTATCAAATGTAGATTGCATCTATTGATCGATGTAATTCGTATCTATAAAATGTATATTACATATTTTGGTTGATGTAATTCGTATCTATCAAATGTATATTGCATCTTTGGATCGATAACATTCGTATCTATCAAATGGATATTGCATCTATTGATCTATGTAATTCGTATCTATCAAATGTATATTGCATCTATTGATCTATGTAATTTGTATCGATCATATGTATATTGCATCGATTGAGCTATGTAATCTATGTATCTATCTATCAAATCTATCTATCTTGTGGTTGTGCAAATGGACTGTTTGCGGCTGTTTGCGGTGCGTTACACTTGGAGTTTGCTCTGTCACTGTGAAGCGGACGTAACCCTTACACTACCTGATAGATATTTTTAAAGCACGTTATTGCAAACAATTTGGGAATGTTAGGTGATTTAGGCCCTTTATGGGTTAAAAGCAGACTCTGCATCAACTATGTAATTTTCCATGGGAGTTTTGCCAGGGATCCCCCTCCAGCATGCCACAGTGCTGACCCCTGCTCACCGGTGACCAATTGGCCACTAGCAGGAGGTGTCAATCATCCTAACCGCTGCATCTTAATTTACATTTCTGCTGTATATATATAAACATCTTCTAAGTAAAGAAGGTATTTGATGTATTTCTTAACACACCTTTGGCTTTAGCACAATTGCCCTTGCACACCATTGGGTTAGCAAATAAGCAAAAGCCAGAAGAGGCTTTTGTAGTGTGCCCCATAAAAGTCTATAGAAAAGGATTTAGAGCGGCTGCGCTGTTCATCCTCCGGATACTAACACACCTGAGGCTTTCGCTCTACACTAACATTTTAATTTCAACAACTGATTTAACTTGAGCTCTGTTAACACTTAATAACGCCAATATTTTTGTGCTCCACTTGTAACCTAACCCTTTATAAGCTTAATATTGAGGTTATCCTCTTCCTCCCTCTAGTTATACCCGTGCTATCCATTGAATAACTAAATGATGGCTGCTCTAACAATCTCTGTTAAATCTTTTTTGTATCAGATTCTTACTGCAGGGTTGCAATTTGAATAGTGCTCCACTTGTAATCTTGGCCTTAGAATATACCCCAATAGGTAAAGAAATATGTCATTTACTTTGTTGATGGCAGCTCCTGGTGTCAGTCACTTTAAAATTAAAGTATCATTTTGATTTCTCTGTTGCATGTGACAGCTTTTACTCATTCATTGGGGTGGATTTACTAAATGTCGAGTGGACATGATTCGCTATAGCGAATCATGTACGCTCAACATCGCTAAATGCTGACATCATGTTTGCCAAAAAATGTATATTGCAAATATATTTCTATTCAAAGATGTAATTCATCAGTGTGCATTTAAATTTTGACCGGAATGTCCCTATAAGTGAAAGACATATTTGACAAACTTAATCTGACAAGCATTTGTCTTACAAAATAGAAGTAAGTCTGGATTATGTCTAATGGCCCTCGTTGTTGCCTTTGATTAATACTTTCAGTAATAATACCTTTTCTTTTTGTGTAGTGATATTTTTAAATAATTTGCTTCTTTTTTTTTAATACCAACACAAAGTTCCTTTATAGTAACCATTATGCGCCCATTTTATTCTGGCCATAAATCATGTTCATAAAGATTTCATATCTACTGTAGCGCACAAAATACATCCAGAAATAAAAAGTAGGTCAGACAGCCTGCAATACATTGAGAGGTTGTTTAATCCTGACAAGAGACAAAGGACAAAGGGGCATCTGTAGACTAGATCAAGCTTAGCTAAATTTAGTTGACAGATCACACAGGGAAAATGTATCCTGAATGTTTCATATTGTTTATTTTTGCTACATATTTAAAAGCCTGCTTTGTTTAGACCAAACAGGTAGCAAATGAACACTGACTAGATGGTCTTTCAGAAGGGGAAGTATAATAATGATTGTTCTTGCTCTATTAAACTAGAAAACAATTCTGAATACAAGTTTAAAACATAACATTATCTTACCTAAGTACTTATTGAGGGCTAGATTACAAGTGGAGCGCTAATTTGCCCGTTTGCGGGCGCGCAATAAATAATCAGCCATTATATTTTGTGGTGTGTATTTTATAAAAATTAAAAAAAAATTGTAGCATTTTTATTTTTTTAATACAATAACTGCACCAGGCAGTTTTTTGGGGTTAAAGTTGGCAGGTGTGGGGTGTTTGAAAGAAAAACGGCACTGAAAAGTGCCTTTACATTGAGGTCTATGAGAACTGTGTGTTCCCAGTAAATATATATACAGGTAGCCCTCAGTTTACGCCGGGGTTAGGTTTCAGAAGGAATGGTTGTAAATCGAAACCGTTGTAAACTGAAACCCAGTTTATAATGTAAGTCAATGGGAAGTGAGGGAGATAGGTTCCAGGCCCCTCTCAAAATGGTCATAAGTAACACCTAATAATACGTTATTTTTAAAGCTTTGAAATTAAGACTTTAAATGCTAAACCGCATTATAAACCTAATAAAATAATCACACAACACAGAATATATAATTAAACTAAGGTAAATGAACAAAAACATTTGCTAAACAGCATTATAAACCTAATAAAATAATCACACAACACAGACTTCACTTGCATTTTTCTGCAAACAGTTCTATCTATGCATTCCAATCTGGACTGATTTATAGACAGGAAGATCTTGTTCCTTTGAAATCTGCTCGATAGTAGAGGTCTGGTTAAACTGATTAATTTCAGCTTGCTTGGCTTGTCTGCAACACAAGCGGACAGCTCCACCTACTGGCTATTTTAATAAATGCACTGCTTCTCAATTATTTTCAATAGCAGTCACATGACTGGAAAAAAAAGGTTGTTATTCTGAAACGGTGTAAATTGAACCGTTGTAAAACGAGGGCCACCTGTACATATATATTTTTGTGTTAAAATGTGTATACACATATTAACACATAACTATATATGTATATAATCATAACATATATTTACAATTTGCTGACGTCGCTGTATGACGGCATTAGAACGAGGCTTCCATTGGAGCCTATGGAAGCACTCTCTTGTGAGCACAATGCTTCCCAGCAATGCAAATGCGAGCTCGTGTTCGCATTGTTGTCAACTTATTACTGGTATTACTCAGTGGAGCGCAAATATCACTTTCGCAAAAGCAATATTTAACACTCAACTTGTAATCTGGCCATGAATCAGTATACAATTTACTTTTGGGAATAAAACTACTCTAGATCAACAAAGTGACAATTTTCATTGGGTTAAATACATTGCATTTGCTATTACAGAGAAAAGTATAAAGAATACCATCTGTTCACTCACTAATCCTTTACTGTACTATTAATTACATTAAATACATGGGATTTTAACCAGGCAACGCCAGTAGGACTTATTTTACTAAATTAAATGCTGTTCTGTTTATACTGTATATCACAGTTAGATACGCTTATATATGATAAATTCCTGCCCAGGTGCACATAACACCCCTAACAGATAAGATGATAATAGACAATATGCTACTGACACACATAGAGCTTCAGAAATTACATTTATTTATATCAACTTGCTGAACTTTAGTCATCGTTTTACTATACCATCTTACAACTTTATTAAAAATAGCGTGCACTCAATTTATGAAAAATGGTCTTCTGATAATACACAACTTTTGTGTAAGTTTAAAGTGACATCCTAATGTAAAAATAAAATGCTCTGTTTTGTTACAACATTTTATTTGTAACAAACTGTATTTATTTTACTATGTGTGTAACTCCTCCATTTTGTTTAGATAAGGATGTGGCCTGTCATTGGAGCATACTCATGTATTCCTGTTCCTGTATGACTGATCTTCATCTGGGGTGGCTCAGAAGATCTTAGGCTATATATTTTGTCCTTTCATAGGGGTCAAACACATAATAAAAAATAGACATTAAACTCTAAAGGCCTAGATTACAAGTGGAGAGCTATTGATAACACAGAGTGTGCTATCAATATTACAGGCCTGTGCTCTGAATAGCGCAAATCTGGTATTACAAGTAAATGATAAATATGAATTAACAGAAAATGTTTAGGGTGGACGAGATCTCTTTAGCAAGCCCTATACATTCAATGGATAGCAAAGTAAGTTGTGAGTTTTGTTTTACGGCAAGGAGAACTGGAGAAAAGTGTCAAGGCTACAAAAAATGATTAACAAAAAAAAAAGTATTACATTTATATATATATATATATATACATATTAGATGTAAAATGTAAGTTTATTATTGAAATGAATGTATAAAAAGTGTTATAAATGGATATAGCATATATCAGGGTTTTGACTGGGTGTATACATTTGTATATGTGTATGTATATATGTGTATAACAATGCTATTTCAATTATTTCTTAATGCATCTATGGCTTTAGTGCACTTGGCTTAGAGCCCCTTTGGGTTATAGATTAGGCTTGCGCAATTTTCGTTCAATGACGAAAGCGTAAGTAGGCAGACTTTCTTTATGTTCAGATCTTTTCAGAGCCGAATTTCATCTTGTGAAAGTGAAGCACACATAGTTCCAGATTTGCACAGATTTAAGTGTGCTTCACTTTCACAAGAAAAAATTTGGCTTCAAAAAGATCTGAACATAAAGAAAGTCCATTTTCTTCCACATTTGGCATTGAACAAAAATGCCAAAAGCACAAGTCAAGCGAAAGCCATAATAGGGTTTTGTAGTGTGCCCATAGTAGTCTATAGGGAGAGGAAATTGCTCTATCTGCTCTCCAGATGTTAGAGAGCCTGCTCAAGCGATAACTTTTTACTTTCAACTTGTAATATAAGCACAAGATTACATATTACAAGTTGCTCATATTGCAAGTGCTCATATTACAAGTTGCTCATATTACAAGTGCTCATATTACAAGTTGAACACAAAAAGGTATTGGAAAAAGTAAAAGTAAAAAGTGTTATTGATTTAACTTGTGTTAGTACTCAATAGTGCTTATATTTTGTGCTCCACTTGTAATCTAGCCCTAAATACATTTTATAAGCATAGCACTGAGTTTATCCTCTGCTTCCCCACAGTTAAAGGGCCAGTAAACCCACCAAATAATGTTAAAATTTTTTGCACATAGTGCAGAATTATATAACATTAGCCTAGCACCAGTTTGTAAATCAAAGTGTTTCAGAAATATTTATCTACAAAATCTAATTTTACAGACCGCCGCTCCTTGCTCTACAGGTCTGTTTCATTCCTAAGCGCATCTGGGCACTCTGTCTAGTCATAGCCGGCACGATCGCGCCATTAA
Organism: Bombina bombina; assembly: GCF_027579735.1. NCBI lineage: Eukaryota > Metazoa > Chordata > Amphibia > Anura > Bombinatoridae > Bombina > Bombina bombina. The sequence continues at coordinate 116,395,050 of NC_069507.1, forward strand.
ACTAAATGTAAGCTCGCTCCTGCTACCAGACCAGAGCGGGAGCGAGCTTCATTTAGTTCAATGGCGCAAACTAAAACACTTTGATTTAGAAAACTGGCACTAGGCTAATGTTAAATAATTCTCCACTATGTGCAGAATTATATAACATTTTTTGGTGGGTTTACTGGCCCTTTAACACCATCTTGTAATCTTGCTTTCACTGCATTCCAGTGATGATGTGTATCTGCATTTGTGAAGTCACTCTACTTTAGATACTTGCAGTAAAACCTCAGTTCTAAAACCAGGGATAGGCACGAGCCAAGGCTGTGGCGGACATTTTCTAAAGTAAAGACCTTTAGTGAAGGACACCAAGGTACATTTACAATTAAAACTATTATTTTATAGTGCTGAATTTTATTATACTGATGCAGATACCACTGATCTTATAACCAGCCCTTGTCTGGCTATACACATGTGCCAGTGTCTGTGTCTTTGTATAGAGCTGGGTGTTATTATACAAATGCAGAAGATACACATCCAGTATTTCACTCAGGCTTTATTTATTCCATAACTTATCACCCAATATTGCTAGCAGTCTCTTGACAAACCACTAATTTTATTCTCACTACATATTTTCCCTTTCCTATTATTTAATCAGAAAGAAAAGATATACTAAGGTTATGATTCACAACCTTGCTATATCTTTTCTTTCTATTTAAATACTACTTATAATAAACCTCAGGTGCTGGTTAAAGTGCTTTACCTTTGCATATAAAGCACCAGGGACACAGTGGCAGCTTGCTTCTTGAATCTTCCCTCTCTCTCTCTGTCTCACTCAGAGTCATTTTCTGGTACTAAGCGGCATCATGTGGGAGTGGCCACAACCCTGCAAAACGTGGCACCGTGTGTGTTAAGGAGTAGTCAGGACCAGTATTCATCTGTCTTACGCCTCCCTCCCCAAAGCAAAATGGGAGGCGGACACTGCAAGGGCCAGTCACGGACACCAGTGTCCGTGTACGGACACCTTGCCTATTCCTGTCTAAAACACCCAGGTGAATGAAATGTATTTAGTGTTGAATGTCCCTTTCAGTGTATTTCATGCATTTGTTTATAAAATTACAGTTAATATGGATAACAGCAAAGGAAATTTAATGCAATTGTTATTCACCTTGAATTTCATTCACTCCCTAGATCTACTTTACCTACTTTCACCTTTATATCTTTATGAGAACATTTATACAATATTTGCCTTTCTTGTTAGACCGGTTCTTTAACTGATGTAAGAAGGAGCAATTTAGTACAAGAATGATATCTGTAAACGTTGTGTATGCCAGATAAAACATCAGAAACCTTCAAGTGCAAAGAATTATGTTTGATGTATGTACTGGATTCAATATTTTATTACACTATTTTATTACATCATGTGTAACAAAACATCTACTTAACATGTATAATTAAGCTGGGTACTTATCACCTAAGACATAGGTTATGTAATTGGGTGGACTTGAATCAAATGGGCAATGAAAAATGCAAATACAGTTTAAATTCCATTGTCTGACACACCCTTTAAATATCACCAATCAGCCAGGGGTCAAGTCAAGCGTGAACGTATGGGAACAGAGTTCCTGCACTTTTTTTGCAGGAGGAACTAAATTCCCTCTAGACAGAGAATAGAAACACTTCAGTAGACACTGCTGCTGGTGGTGGAAGGAGCTGGAGCACAGTCTGGTTAGAGGGATAGTGAGATCCTCTAGTAATGTCACTTCCCACAATACACTTCCTACAATACACTAAATAAAAGCATGTTAGTGGTCCTGCTGTGTTAACACTCTGCAATGTGTAGAGCACATGGCGCTTACATTTCTGTGTGACTTGCTTGGGGTTATTTAGCTACCCTAGTAGAAATAGGACTATTGTACCTTAAGTGGGTGAGACTCTGTAACAGAGTGTCAGGGTTTTTTCCCTGTTTTGTTTCCCATGTGCTGCTGGCAGCCATTTTACTCACCTCTCTTGCTGACTCTGGTGCATACTGTGTGATGCTGCTCATTTCCTGCACTTCCTTTTATGGCCAGACTGGTATACATCATCCGTGTGAATCAGGATACAGTCTCAGAATTGTGATGTCATCACTTATTATTTAAAGGGCCTCTGTCCAGTATGCTTTGCCCTTGCGTTGTCTCAGACCTGTTTGTGAGAGCTCCTGTGTATTACCTGGCTGTCTGATGTCCCTCCTGGTTCCTGATCCCTGACTTGTTCCTGACTCTGCTGTTCTCCTAGCTCCTGTTTCCGGCTCATCTGACTACTCGCTTTGGCTCCTGACTCGGCTTGTCTGACTACCAGCTCTTGTTTTGATTCCTGGCTTGTTATTTGACTTGTGGACTTTTTATTATTTTTTGCTATTAATAAAGGTGTGATTATTTTTGCACTTCTCGTCTCAGTCTGATTCCTGGCACCCTGCCACAGAGGAGGAGTCTCAGGCCCAAAGGCAACCATTCAACCCTTCATTGGATTTAATTTGCTTTCATTAACCAAAGTGTATAGATTATATACATATAAATACAGTGTGTGTGTGTGTGTATAAAACAATATCCCACACTCCCACACTTTTCTTTGTAGAACTTGACCACTGCAATCAGCTGTATGAAATTCTCATTAAATGCAAATATAACCATGAATTCAAGATGAGAAGAAGGCATTTTAATTGCCTTTTCTTGGTATTTTTACAAAAGTCATAAATAAAATTGTTTAAAAGATAAGTAATTTCTCCAAAATGAAGAGAGTCAAGTGGTTGTCAAGAAAGACTGTGCTTACTTTACCAATATTGTGCAATGTATACCACAGCCTTAAAGGAACATTCCAGTTAAAATTTAAATGCGTATAGATTAATTACATATTTGAACATGTACTGGCAAAAATGCTTCTAGTAAAAGTTATTAATTTTTTAGTGTTAACATTTTTCTCTGCACGTGCATGTGAAGCATAGCTAGATACCGTCACTGCACCCACATTTTAGATACTGTAGCTGCTCATAGCTCCAGTGCGGCTTTTATGATGTCAGCAAGTAACAAATTGAGCAAGTGCTGTATTTAAAATGTGGTGCACGGCGCATACTTAAATACACTTTTGAAACAGCTGTAACTTTTATTAGAAACATTTTAGAAGCATCCACGTGGATTCCAATTTTATCTGGAATGTCCCTTTAACTTTGCAGGGCAATTATCATGCCATTGCCAAAATAATTTGGTTACTAAGCATATTATGTTACTTTTATGTTAACAAAATTGTCCTCAAAAAGTTTAATATTCTTTTATTTAAAGGGACATGAAACCCAAAATGTTTCTTTCATGAAACAGATAGAGAAAACAATTTTAAAGAACTTTCCAATTTACTTCTGTTATCCAATTTGCTTCATTCTCTTGGTATCCAGTGCTGAAGGAGCAGCAATGCACTGCTGAGAGTTAGCTGCACACATCGGGTGAGCCAATAGCAAGAAGCATATATGTGCACCCACCAATCAGCAGCTAGTTCCCAGTAGCGTATTGCTGCTCCTAAGCCTACCTATGTATGTTTTTCAACCAATGATACCAATACAACAAAGCAAAATAGATCATAAAAGTAAATTGGAAAGTTGTTTAAGACTGCATGTTCTGTCTGAATTATGACATAAAAATATTGTGTGCCATGTCCCTTTTAACTAGTGTTTTATGGTGTAGACTATAAAAACACTAGGTTTCAACTAAGGTTCATATATTAAAATTGTTCTTATAGTTGATTTTCCATTTTAGTGGATTCTGTGTATTACTTAAAAAGATGGTTAGCAACACCTTTGTGGAACTTATCAGAAGAAAGTTAGCAGATATAATACATGGCTTATATTCGTGATGATTTATACTCCTCATTGACCTGACCCTCCCAAACATTCCCATATCTGCTCATATTTCCTCCCATAATCTTTTTCTTATGGCAGTTCTTACATTAGTATTCTCCAGCTGAGATGGCCTCTGCAAATAAGGCTTAAAGGGACAGTTTGCTAAAACATTTTCTACCCTTTGATTTGTTCCCAATGATCCCCTTTACCTGCTGGAGTGTATTAAATTGTTTACAAGTATTTACATTGCCCTTATATTGGCATTTGAATTAGTTGATTTAGCCTGTGGTATCCCCACCCATCCTGAAAGTTTTGGCCTCAAGGCCAAGCTGTATTAACACAGACAGCAGAATAAATTATACTCCCAGTGGGTTATAGAAGAGATAAGGTAATACAATGTTAATTTTCCATTGTTCTCTACAAGTATTGGTGATTGTTTTATGGACAGATATAAGATAAAGAAGCAGTTATATGTACACAATGTGATAAAGTAATGAGATCTGATTGTACCTACAAGCTCAACCCATTTTATTAGGTTGTGGCTTCAAAACACAAAATCAGCTAATGCATATACACAAATAAGCCTTAAAAAAGCAAATATCATACATTTTATACTCTGCAGCTGGTAAAAAAAGTAATTGGAAATACATTAAGGGAAAAACAATTTTATAGTATACTGTCCCTTTAACAAGTGCCTCTATCGCTACATTTGAGGGCCTCTCCCCTCCTGAGCCTGTTCTTGGTTTGAGAAGGGAAAGGGATCAATACTCTTCCTCCTGTTCATGTTCCCTCTTTCTATATACTGTCTTATGCATCCCTCTTATCCCCCCACCACACACACACACACTTCCACAGGCCCAGACTGTCTATCTTTCTATTGTTTTGATGTCTCTCCATCTCTGTCACACTTTTTCCACAAGGTATTTATACTGCTGGCCGGTCATTTAAATCTGCCTCCAAAATCCAAACTACATCAAATTGTAGGGTTTTGAAGGAACATGAAACCCAACATTTTTCTTTCATGATTCAGATAGAGAATACATTTTTAAACAACATTCCAATTTACTTCTCTTATATAATTTGCTTCATTCTTTAGATATCCTTTGTTGAAGATAAAGCAATGCAAATGGGAGAGCCAATCACACAAGGCATCTATGTGCAGCCACTAATCAATAGCTACTGAGCCTATCTAGATATGATTTTCAACAAAGGATATCAAGATAATGAAGTAAATTATATAGTAGAAGTAAATTGGAAAGTTGTATTTAAAATGGCATGCTCTTTCTAAATATCAAAAGAAAAACATTGGGTTTCATCTCCCTTTAAGTTACCACCTTGATTATTTTTTTTCCCTGCACAAAATGGAGAAGGAAAAAGGAAGGTATGAGATAGATGAGGTTGAGGGAAGACAGAAGTCTGTCAAGTTCAACCTATACAGAACAGATCCATTAAAAAGGTGACCCATTTAACACAAGCAATCATATCCCTGAAATATGTTTCTAACCATAAATGTATCTAAACCATGTTTAAATGTATCTAAGGTACTGGCATTCATCACCTCCTTTGGTAATGAGTTCCACAATTTTATTGCTCTTACATTGAAAAAAACATTTACATTGCTGGAGATTAAGGGGCATATTTATCGCGCTCCGTATGGATCTTGAGGCCCCTTGTTTCCGGAGAGCCTTCAGGCTCGCCGGAAACAGAAGTTATCAAGAAGTTATGAAGCAGCGGTCTAAAGCCCGCTGCTCCATAACTTGTCCACCTGCTCTGAGGCGGCGGACAGAAATCAATCCGATCAAATTCGATCAAGTTGATTAACACCCGCTGCTAACGGCCGATTAGCCAGAATCTGCAGGGGCGGCATTGCACCAGCAGTTTACAAGAATTGCTGGTGCAATGATAAATGCAGACAGAGTATGCTGTTGGCATTTATCGATGGGCAGCGATGTGCAGTGGACATATCATGTCCGCTCGCACATTGTTAAATATACCCCTATATCTCCTTTCCTCCAACCTTAAATTGTGACTTCTCACAAACAATTTCCTTGGAATAAACAGAGCTTTTGCCAGCGCTGTATATGGTCCCTGAATATTTTATATAAAGTAATCACATCAGTTTGCTAGCACCTTTTTTTCTAGAGAAAATAGACCCAGTTTTGCTAATTTCTCCTCATAGTATACATTCGCCATTCACCTTATTAACTTTGCAGCCCTTATTTGAACTTTTTCTAACTCTGCAATGTCTTTTTTAAGATAGGTCTCTGGAACTGCACTCCATATTCAAGGAAAGGTCTTTCCAGGGATTTCTATAGAGACAGAATTATGCTTTCCTCTCTTGTATCATTGCCTTTTTAAATACATGCTAGTATCTTATTAGCTGCCCTGCATTGTGCACCCATATTTAGCTTGTTTTCTATTACTACTCCCCAAATATCTTTCCTCCTTTGATAATAGAAGTACATTTGAAAGATGTTTAAAATTGTATGTTCTATCTGGATTATGAAATGTAAACTGTGAGTTTTATGTTCCTTAAAGTGATAGTAAATCCTAGCGTTTGTGAAACACTATGATTTACCATTGAAACAAATAAAGGGGACTTTCAGTTATGAAGTATAAAATACTCCATGCTGAAAGTTCCTTTATTTGTTTGAAGCGTTCGCCGCACTGAGCTGCTTATTCAGCCCACGGCAGAAGCTATTTTGCTGAGAGGTGATGATTCCACCTCTTAGCAAATAGCCGTGCAGGCCAGCTAGTGCCAAGCCAGATAATCTAGCACGGCTATTGGCTAAGAGGTGGAAAAGTCACCTCTCAGCAAAATAGCGTTCTGCCGTGGGATGCCTAAGCAGCTAAGTGCAGCGAATGCTTCAAACAAATAAAGGAACTTTCAGCATGAAGTATTTTTTACAACAAACAAGGATACAAAAGGAAAATCTAAAAACATAAAATGAAGTATTTAGACAATATGTATTTGACACTAATGTATTATATAAACTTCCAATCATACTGGAAGGCGTGCTGGGAAAATGAAATATATATAGTGCATTAATTTTAAAAATAAATCTGTTTCTATGGATACTGAGTCATTATCAACTGATTATAATTGTTGAAATGTAGGAAATAAACAAGACACCCGTGGTCTTTTGAAAGCGTATGGAATGCAACAGCTTAAGTTTTGATTGTGAGAAATCTCTTTCTTACAGTGCCTGGCTCAGGAACCTAAAAGAGAGCAGTCTGGTAATTTGAACTGTTAAAGGACCATTATAGTAAAAATGTGACTTGCGTTATAAAATGTAATTTTATCATTATTGACCCTGCACATCTATGTGTTTTCAGCAGCAGCTCTACTCAACCGAGGGCCGAGGTACCCAGGGGACCCTAAAGGTTACTCAGTAGTAGGCAATAGATATATTATGCTACATGCTGCTCTGTATAATTATTGGGGGGGTAGATTAACCAAGCAGAGGATGCTGCTATCTACCCCCATACTTTTCTGGCTCGCCGGAAATGTAAGTTGAGAAGCAGCAATCTTAAGACCGCTGCTCCTTAACTCGTCCGCCACCTCTAAGGTGGCAGACAGCAATCAGCCCGATTGGATACGATTGGATTGATTGACACCCCCTGCTAGCGGCCGATTGGCCGCAAATGTGCAGGGGGCGGTATTGCATAAGAATTTCACGAGAAATGCTTGTGCTACGATAAATGCAGACAGTGTATGCAGATCATGTCCGCCCGCACAATGATAATTTGGCCCCTCAGAGTATAGATATGCTCCCCCAGCACTTGGGCCCTCATGCCACTGCACCAGCTTCAACAATGGTAGTTCTGCTCCTGATGTGTTTAATATCTTCAAAGATAGGTATAGTACTGCTCAGGAGCTGCAGAGCACTGCTAGTCCTGAGAGGACACAGCTGATGATCCAATCAGCAGTGTTATTCACACAACCCAGCTGTGCAACTAGCAGGAATTTACACTTGGAACAAGCCATTCTCTGCAGCTCCTGAGAGGTACTTTACCTATGTATTTAACCCCATTGCAGGGGGTTAAACACAAACATTTTGCAGGGTGAATAGTGAAAAAATGACATGCATTAACAAATCAGAGCATGTCATTTGTTCACTATAATGGCCCTTTGAGTAAAATAAAATCTTGGTATATACAACAAATGAATGCATTTGACAGTAAAAATATATTTATTTCTACCTTAAAGGGATACTTAACCCATTTTTTTCTTTCATGATTCAGAAAGAGCATGCCACTTTAAAGAACTTTGTAAATGTAGCCACCAGTCAGCAAGCGCTACCCAGGGTCTGAACCAAAAATGGGTCGACTCCTAAGCTTGGATTCCTGCTTTTTCAAATAAAGATAGCAAAAGAACAAAGAAAATTTGATAATAGGAGTAAATAAGAAGGTTGCTTAAAATTGCATGCTCTACCTGAATCGTAAACGAAAAAAAAAAAGGGTTTAGTATCCCTTAACTATTTTACATCTCTAAATGAGACTTTAATCTTTAAATTACATAAAACCATACATTACAAAAACGGAAAAAGAAATAAAAATGTAAAATGGAATAAAGAACTGCAGTGAAAAGTGAGCAAATACAAATTAAATATGCTCTTTAAAGTTGCAACACTGGATCTGGATATTTTTATGTCTGTTGTTGACTCGTGTAATTCTTAGAAATACAATGCTCACGGCAATTTTTTAACTTCCAGGACTTGATGAAATATGCATAATGGGTTCTGATCTCATATAAAAGACTAAATTAAGTCATAGAACTGTGATATTTTGACATTTTTACCATTTTTTCTAGACCTTATAGTAGCGTGTGCCTTCTTAAAGGGACAGTTAAGTCCAAAATAAACTTTCAGGCTTCAAATAGGGCATGTCATTTTAAACAACTTTCCATTTTACTTTTATCACCAATTTTGCTTTGTTCTTTTGGTATTCTTAGTTAAAAGCTAAACCTAGGAGGTTCATATGCTAATTTCTTAGACCTTGAAGGCCGCCTCTAATCTGAATGCATTTTGCACCACTAGAGGGCATTAGATAATGGCCTCTATTTATCAAGCTGTCAACCGCAAATACGCTGGAATTCCGCAGCGTATTTGTGGCAAACTTAATTTGCCTTAGTTATCAAACCCTACAGACCAGCAAAAGTAGAATTTAATGATGTAACATACGATCCGTCGGTCTCAGTCGGACACAGATTGATGCTTACGTTACTTCAGATGTTCCAAACGCAAGTTCGGCACAATCTGACTACTTTTGGAAGTTATCAAATTTCTACCAGGTACGCTCGCCACTATTCCGGCCCAGCGTACCTGGTTTTCCAATCCGCCGCCCTCGAGGCGGCAGATGCCATAGGAATCAATGGGAGTCGGAAAGCAGCAAAAGCTCATGTTCGCTGCTGCCTGATATCTCATTGATTCCTATGGTAATGTCTACACCTAACACCCTAACATGTACCCCGAGTCTAAACACCCCTAATCTGCCGCCACCTACACCGCCGCCACCTACATTATATTTATTAACCCCTCAGGGCCAGCGCTTGTGCAAGGCAGCCGCCTTTGGACGCCCTCAGCAGGGGGGGCGCCGAGAGCGGGAGGTATATATGCCTGACATAGCTAGCGCCGCATGAGGGCAAATGTTGTAAATGTGACTGCCTGTTGACAGTAGTGGTGCACACGCAGCAACAGCTTTAATTTGCACCTGGCTGCAACTTTAAATTTAGCTATGTGGGCGTGGGGCTTGCTTGCACTCAGCCTATCTGTGCGTCTGTGGAGTGGAGCCTGTCTGAGCGGGATATCAGGAGGTAGATGTGGCACCGCGTGACTGGAATAGATGAAAATGAAGTTAAGAGGTAGGTGGACACGGGTCTGGGAGCCGGGCAGAGTGTAGATCCCATAAGAAGCTATAGCCGCGTCGTGAACACTAGTGTACAGGGAAGTAGTGAAGAAATAAATCTGTTTCCCCAGTGCCGCACTATCCGCCATTGAACCCTGAGGCTGTGCCACTTACACAGTGGGGAAACAGATTTATTTCTACACTACTTCCCTGTACACTAGTGTTTTATAAAAACATGGAGTGTTCCACACACAATTCCATACTCCATATGGCCCTACTATGTAACTGAGCGGGTTGTCCCGCAGTTTGATGATGATACAGTATTCTTACACTTTTGTGAGCAGCTGGAATTTTCAGGCTCATGTCGCGGCTTTTGGAAGAACTGGTGCAGTCGGCTAAACTGAGATATTGACACTAGAGATTAGGGACGCTATCTTTTTACTAAGAATTTGACTCTTGCCATTTTTATTTATAGAATACATAAGTTACATGTAGGATAGACTGTTATATCTGTATTAGTGAGGATTAACTCCCTATTGTATATTTTACTGGTAGCAAGATTCAGATTTATATATGATATTTCACGTCTGATGTTTAAATCCAGGCTGTATACATGGTTTTCCTGTCAAATTTCAGTGCTTAGAAGTCTGCAGATTTATATTTATTATATGTTCCAAGTAGTAACTAGTAGATTTCAGAAGTCTGATAGCTGAGACTTTTCTGAACAGACAGGCTATATACACTGAATATTATGATGTTATAATATTCCTACTTTCCTCTAATAATTACATCTACATACCACTTGCTCTTACTTAAGCTCTCTAGTATGTCCATTGTCTAATACCTTACAGTTGCATTACTTAACTCAAAGTTCATTTAGAATTAACTGTTCTGTATTCTTTTTCTCCACTAATTATTCACATATGTGAACTTCTTTTAATTGCCCAAGTCCCATGAGCCTTTTTTTAGGGTAGATATACATACGTGAGACTACATATACACTTACAGGTATTCTTGACTCCACCATTAAATTCACCATTAAAGGTCTATGGATTTTTGTAGATAAATCATTTGATAAGTTTACCTAAAGGATTGTTATTGACCCTTGCCATATAAAATAATAACAAATGTAAAAAGTATATTAATATAACAGTGTTGGTTATGCAAAACTGTGGAATGGGTAATAAAGGGATTATCTATCTTTGAAAACAATAAAAACTCTTCTGTAGCTTGTCTCTTTAAGGTACTCCTCTAAGAATCTGGCATCTATCACTTGGCCTGCTGGCACACATGCTGATCTAATTGGGAAATATCCGGACAGGGCCTTTTGGCTTGCAGACAGTGTCCTAATCATATTATTTGCTTATTGTCGGGGGGTTATGGTGTCGTGGTGGTGGGATTGGCTATGAGGGGGGGGGGGGGGGGCGTCAAAATGCAACTTTTGCCTGTGTAGACAAAAATCCTTGCACCAGCCCTGTAACCCTAATCTGCCCCCCCTACACCGTCGCCACCTAAATAAAACTTATTAACCCCTATCCCACCACTCCTGGACCCTGCCGCAACTAAATAAAGTGTTTAACCCCTTAACCACCGCTCCCGGACCCCGCCACCACCTTCATTATATTTATTAACCCCTAATCTGCCGCCCCCTACACTGCCGCCACCTACATTATATTTATTAACAACCTAATCTGCCGCCCCCTACACCGCCCCCCACCTACATTATATTTATTAACCCCCTAATCTGCCGCCCTACACCGCCGCCACCTACATTATATTTATTAACCCCTAATCTGCGCGCCCCTAAGGTCGCCACCACTATATTAAATTTATTAACCCCTAAACCTAAGTCTAATCCTAACCCCCCCTAACTTAAATATAATTTAAATAAATCTAAATAAATATTCCTAGCATTAAATAAATTATTCCTATTTAAAACTAAAAACTTACCTATAAAATAAACCCTAAGATAGCTACAATATAACTAATAGTTACATTTGTATCTATCTTAGGGTTTATAGTTTTTTTACAGGCAAGTTTGTATTTATTTTAACTAGGTACAACAGTTATTAAATAGTTATTAACTATTTAATAACTTCCTAGTTAAAATAAATACAAATTTACCTGTAAAATAAAACCTAACCTAAGTTACAATTACACCTAACGCTACACTATAATTAAATTAATTACCTAAACTAAATACAATTAAATAAAATTAAATAAAATTTATCTAAAGTACAAAAAAAAAATTACAGAAAGTAATAAAATAATTACAAGATTTTTAAACTAATTTACACCTAATCTAATCCCCCTAATAAAATAAAAAGCCCCCCAAAATAATAAAAATCCCTACCCTATACTAAATTAGCAAATAGCCCTTAAAAAGGCTTTTTGCGGGGCATTGCTCCAAAGTAATCAGCTCTTTTACCTGTAAAAAAATGTACAATACCCCCCAACATTAAAACCCACCACCCACACACCCAACCCTACTCTAAAACTCACCCAATCCCCCCTTAAAAAAAACCTAACACTAACCCCTTGAAGATTACCCTACCTTGACCCAACCGGGCTGAAGTCCTCAACGAAGCCGGGGCGAAGTAGTCCTCCAGACGGGCAGGAATGTCTTCATCCAAGCTGGGCAAAAGAGGTCCCTCCAGACGGGCAGAAGTCTTCATCCAGACGGCATCTTCTATCTTCAAATCTAAAAATATAAGAAGCATTCACAAGGGCTAAAGACAAATTCAATTTATTAAATTACAGATAAAATTTAAAACTTAAAACTAAAACTTTAGAGTGCACACTCTTAAATTACAATTGAGACTAAACAATACAACAATTCATTTATACTGATCTAAAACCATATAATTAACCAACTTTTAAAATTCTCTTAACTTTGTTATTTGAAAAAAGGTGCTATTAGCAGATATTAAATAAAAAACAAACTTTCCAAAGTCAGCTTGATTTGTTTTGTGCAATGGTGCTTGTAGCAGATACTAGGAGATGGATCTATTATCCTTTAGTTGATTAGAGCTCAATTCCAATGACCAATCAAATGATCTCTATTGTCATTGTTTTGATATTTCAAATGTAACCGTTATAGCAGTAATTGTATCAAAAAAAAATTTCTAGCCAGAGTTCTTTGTTTTTGTAAAACAACTTTGGCATCTTCTATCTTCATCATCTGGAGCGGAGTGGGTCCATCTACAAGACATCCGAAGCGGAGCATCCTTCCAGGCCGACAACTACCCGATGAATGAATATTCCTTTAAATGACGTCATCCAAGATGGCGTCCCTTGAATTCCGATTGGCTGATAGAATTCTATCAGCCAATCGGAATTAAGGTAGGAAAAATCCTATTGGCTGATGCAATCAGCCAAAAGGATTGGAAGTTCAATCCTATTGCTGATCCAATCAGTCAATAGGATTGAGCTTGCATTCTATTGGCTGATTGGAACATTTTTTCCTACCTTAATTCCGATTGGCTGATAGAATTCTATCAGCCAATCGGAATTCAAGGGACACCATCTTTGGATGACGTCATTTAAAGGGAATATTCATTCATCGGGTAGTCGTCGGCCTGGAAGAATGCTCCGCGTTGGATGTCTTGAAGATGGACCCGCTCCGGGCCGGATTGGATGAAGATAGAAGATGCCGTCTGGATGAAGACTTCTGCCCGTCTGGAGGACCTCTTCTTCTCGGCTTGGATGAAGACTTCTGCCCGTTCTGGAGGACCACTTCTGCCTGGCTTCGTTGAGGACTTCAGCCCGGTTGGGTGAAGACATCTCAAGGTAGGGTGATCTTCAAGGGGTTAGTGTTAGGTTTTTTAAGGGGGTATTGGGTGGGTTTTTAGAGTAGGGTTGGGTGTGTGTGGGTGGTGGGTTTTAATGTTGGGGGGTATTGTACTTTTACTTTGGGGCAATGCCCAGCAAAAAGCCCTTTTAAGGGCTATTTGTAATTTAGTATAGGGTAGGGATTTTTTTTATTTTGGGGGGCTTTTTTAATTGTATTAGGGGGATTAGATTAGGTGTAATTAGTTTAAAATTCTTGTAATTATTTTATGATTTTCTGTAATTTAGTTTTTTTGTACTTAGTTATTTTATTTAATTCTAATTAATTGTAGTTTATTTAGTTAAAGGGACAGGCTAGTCCAAAATAAACTTTCATGATTCAGATAGAGCATGCAATTTTAAACATTTTTCCAATTTACTTTTATCACCAATTTTGCTTTGTTCTCTTGGTATTCTTAGTTTGAAAGCTTAATCTAGGAGGTTCATATGCTAATTTCTTAGACCTTGAAGCCCACCTCTTTCAGATTGCATTTTAACAGTTTTTCAACCACTAGAGGGTGTTAGTTCACGTATTTCATATAGATAACACTGTGCTCGTTCACTGAGAAGTTATCTGGGAGCAGGCACTGATTGGCTAGAATGCAAGAACTGAAAAAAGGGGCAGTTTGCAGAGGCTTAGATACAAGATAATCACAGAGGTTAAAAGTATATTATTATAACTGTGTTAGTTATACAAAACTGGGAAATGGGTAATAAAGGGATTATCTATCTTTTAAAACAATAAAAATTCTGGTGTAGACTGTCCCCTTTAATTTAGTTAATTATATTGTAGTGTTAGGTGAAATTGTAACTTAGGTTAGGTTTTATTTTACAGGTAAATTTGTCTTTATTTTAACTAGGTAGCTATTAAATAGTTAATAACTATTTAATAACTATTGTACCTAGTTAAATAAATACAAAGTTGTCTGTAAAATAAAACCTAACCTAAGTTACAATTACACCTAACACTACACTATAATTAAATAAATTAAAGGGACAGTCTACACCAGAATTTTTATTGTTTTAAAAGATTGATAATCCCTTTATTACCCATTTCCCAGTTTTGTATAACTAACACAGTTATAATAATATACTTTTAACCTCTGTGATGATCTTGTATCTAAGCCTCTGCAAACTGCCCCTTTTTTCAGTTCTTGCATTCTAGCCAATCAGTGCCTGCTCCCAGATAACTTCTCGTGAACGAGCACAGTGTTATCTATATGAAATACGTGAACTAACACCCTCTAGTGGTGAAAAACTGTTAAAATGCAATCTGAAAGAGGTGGGCTTCAAGGTCTAAGAAATTAGCATATGAACCTCCTAGGTTAAGCTTTCAACTAAGAATACCAAGAGAACAAAGCAAAATTGGTGATAAAAGTAAATTGGAAAAATGTTTAAAATTGCATGCTCTATCTGAATCATGAAAGTTTATTTTGGACTAGCCTGTCCCTTTAACTAAATAAACTACAATTAATTAGAATTAAATAAAATTAACTAAAGTACAAAAAAAACTAAATTACAGAAAATCATAAAATAATTACAAGAATTTTAAACTAATTACACCTAATCTAATCCCCCTAATACAATAAAAAAGCCCCCCAAAATAAAAAAATCCCTACCCTATACTAAATTACAAATAGCCCTTAAAAGGGCTTTTTGCTGGGCATTGCCCCAAAGTAAAAGTACAATACCCCCAACATTAAAACCCACCACCCACACACCCAACCCTACTCTAAAACCCACCCAATACCCCCTTAAAAAACCTAACACTAACCCCTTGAAGATCACCCTACCTTGAGATGTCTTCACCCAACCGGGCTGAAGTCCTCAACGAAGCCAGGCAGAAGTGGTCCTCCAGACGGGCAGAAGTCTTCATCCAAGCCGAGAAGAAGAGGTCCTCCAGAGGGGCAGAAGTCTTCATCCAGACGGCATCTTCTATCTTCATCCATCCGGCCCGGAGCGGGTCCATCTTCAAGACATCCAACGCGGAGCATTCTTCCAGGCCGACGACTACCCGATGAATGAATATTCCTTTAAATGACATCATCCAAGATGGTGTCCCTTGAATTCCGATTGGCTGATAGAATTCTATCAGCCAATCGGAATTAAAGTAGGAAAAATGTTCCAATCAGCCAATAGAATGCAAGCTCAATCCTATTGACTGATTGGATCAGCCAATAGGATTGAACTTCAATCCTTTTGGCTGATTGCATCAGCCAATAGGATTTTTCCTACCTTAATTCCGATTGGCTGATAGAATTCTATCAGCCAATCGGAATTCAAGGGACGCCATCTTGGATGACGTCATTTAAAGGAATATTCATTCATCGGGTAGTTGTCGGCCTGGAAGGATGCTCCGCTCGGATGTCTTGAAGATGGACCCACTCCGCTCCAGATGGATGAAGATAGAAGATGCCAAAGTTTGTTTTACAAAAACAAAGAACTCTGGCTAGAAATTTTTTTTTGATACAATTACTGCTATAACGGTTACATTTGAAATATCAAAACAATGACAATAGAGACATTTGATTGGTCATTGGAATTGAGTCTAATCAACTAAAGGATATAGATCCATCTCCTAGTATCTGCTACAAGCACCATTGCACAAAACAAATCAAGAGACTTTGGAAAGTTTGTTTTTTATTTAATATCTGCTAATAGCACCTTTTTCAAATAACAAAGTTAAGAGAATTTTAAAAGTTGGTTAATTATATGGTTTTAGAATCAGTATAAATGAATTGTTGTATTGTTTAGTCTCAATTGTAATTTAAGAGTGTGCACTCTAAAGTTTTAGTTTTAAGTTTTAATTTTATCTGTAATTAATAAATTGAATTTGTCTTTAGCCCTTGTGAATGCTTCTTATATTTTTAGATTTGAAGATAGAAGATGCCGTCTGGATGAAGACTTCTGCCCGTCTGGAGGACCTCTTTTGCCCGGCTTGGATGAAGACTTCTGCCCGTCTGGAGGACTACTTCGCCCGGCTTCGTTGAGGACTTCAGCCCGGTTGGGTCAAGGTAGGGTAATCTTCAAGGGGTTAGTGTTAGGTTTTTTTTAAGGGGGGATTGGGTGAGTTTTAGAGTAGGGTTGGGTGTGTGGGTGGTGGGTTTTAATGTTGGGGGTATTGTACATTTTTTTACAGGTAAAAGAGCTGATTACTTTGGAGCAATGCCCCGCAAAAGCCTTTTTAAGGGCTATTTGTAATTTAGTATAGGGTAGGGATTTTTATTATTTTGGGGGGCTTTTTTATTTTATTAGGGGGATTAGATTAGGTGTAAATTAGTTTAAAAATCTTGTAATTATTTTATTACTTTCTGTAATTTTTTTTTTGTACTTTAGATAATTTTATTTAATTTTATTTAATTGTATTTAGTTTAGGTAATTAATTTAATTATAGTGTAGCGTTAGGTGTAATTGTAACTTAGGTTAGGTTTTATTTTACAGGTAAATTTGTATTTATTTTAACTAGGAAGTTATTAAATAGTTAATAACTATTTAATAACTGTTGTACCTAGTTAAAATAAATACAAACTTGCCTGTAAAAAAACTATAAACCCTAAGATAGATACAAATGTAACTATTAGTTATATTGTAGCTATCTTAGGGTTTATTTTATAGGTAAGTTTTTAGTTTTAAATAGGAATAATTTATTTAATGCTAGGAATATTTATTTAGATTTATTTAAATTATATTTAAGTTAGGGGGGGTTAGGATTAGACTTAGGTTTAGGGGTTAATAAATTTAATATAGTGGTGGCGACCTTAGGGGCGGCAGATTAGGGGTTAATAAATATAATGTAGGTGGCGGCGGTGTAGGGGCGGCAGATTAGGGGTTAATAAATATAATGTAGGTGGGGGCGGTGTAGGGGCGGCAGATTAGGTTGTTAATAAATATAATGTAGGTGGCGGCAGTGTAGGGGCGGCAGATTAGGGGTTAATAAATATAATGAAGGTGGCGGCGGGGTCCGGGAGCGGTGGTTAAGGGGTTAAACACTTTATTTAGTTGCGGCAGGGTCCAGGAGTGGTGGGATAGGGGTTAATACGTTTTATTTAGGTGGCGGCGGTGTAGGGGGGGCAGATTAGGGGTTACAGGGCTGGTGCAAGGATTTTTGTCTACACAGGCAAAGTTGCATTTTGACGCCCCCCCCCCTCATAGCCAATCCACCACCACGACACCATAACCCCCCGACAATAAGCAAATAATATGATTAGGACACTGTCTGCAAGCCAAAAGGCCCTGTCCGGATATTTCCCAATTAGATCAGCATGTGTGCCAGCAGGCCAAGTGATAGATGCCAGATCTTAGAGGAGTACCTTAAAGAGACAAGCTACAGAAGAGTTTTTATTGTTTTCAAAGATAGATAATCCCTTTATTACCCATTCCACAGTTTTGCATAACCAACACTGTTATATTAATATACTTTTTACATTTGTTATTATTTTATATGGCAAGGGTCAATAACAATCCTTTAGGTAAACTTATCAAATGATTTATCTACAAAAATCCATAGACTTTAATGGTGAATTTAATGGTGGAGTCAAGAATACCTGTAAGTGTATATGTAGTCTCACGTATGTATATTTACCCTAAAAAAAGGCTCATGGGACTTGGGCAATTAAAAGAAGTTCACATATGTGAATAATTAGTGGAGAAAAAGAATACAGAACAGTTAATTCTAAATGAACTTTGAGTTAAGTAATGCAACTGTAAGGTATTAGACAATGGACATACTAGAGAGCTTAAGTAAGAGCAAGTGGTATGTAGATGTAATTATTAGAGGAAAGTAGGAATATTATAACATCATAATATTCAGTGTATATAGCCTGTCTGTTCAGAAAAGTCTCAGCTATCAGACTTCTGAAATCTACTAGTTACTACTTGGAACATATAATAAATATAAATCTGCAGACTTCTAAGCACTGAAATTTGACAGGAAAACCATGTATACAGCCTGGATTTAAACATCAGACGTGAAATTATCATATATAAATCTGAATCTTGCTACCAGTAAAATATACAATAGGGAGTTAATCCTCACTAATACAGATATAACAGTCTATCCTACAATGTAACTTATGTATTCTATAAATAAAAATGGCAAGAGTCAAATTCTTAGTAAAAAGATAGCGTCCCTAATCTCTTAGTGTCAATATCTCAGTTTAGCCGACTGCACCAGTTCTTCCAAAAGCAGCGACATGAGCCTGAAAATTCCAGCTGCTCACAAAAGTGTAAGAATACTGTATCATCATCAAACTGCGGGACAACCCGCTCAGTTACATAGCAGGGCCATATGGAGTATGGAATTGTGTGTGGAACACTCCATGTTTTTATAAAACACTAGTGTACAGGGAAGTAGTGTAGAAATAAATCTGTTTCCCCACTGTGTAAGTGGCACAGCCTCAGGGTTCAATGGCGGATAGTGCGGCACTGGGGAAACAGATTTATTTCTTCACTACTTCCCTGTACACTAGTGTTCACGACGCGGCTATAGCTTCTTATGGGATCTACACTCTGCCGGCTCCCAGACCCCTGTCCACCTACCTCTTAACTTCATTTTCATCTATTCCAGTCACGCGGTGCCACATCTACCTCCTGATATCCCGCTCAGACAGGCTCCACTCCACAGACGCACAGATAGGCTGAGTGCAAGCAAGCCCCACGCCCACATAGCTAAATTTAAAGTTGCAGCCAGGTGCAAATTAAAGCTGTTGCTGCGTGTGCACCACTACTGTCAACAGGCAGTCACATTTACAACATTTGCCCTCATGCAGCGCTAGCTATGTCAGGCATATATACCTCCCTCTCGGCGCCCCCCCTGAGGGCGTCCAAAGGCGGCTGCCTTGCACAAGCGCTGGCCCTGAGGGGTTAATAAATATAATGTAGGTGGCGGCGGTGTAGGTGGTGGCAGATTAGGGGTGTTTAGACTCGGGGTACATGTTAGGGTGTTAGGTGTAGACATTACCATAGGAATCAATGAGATATCAGGCAGCAGCGAACATGAGCTTTTGCTGCTTTCCGACTCCCATTGATTCCTATGGCATCTGCCGCCTCCAGGCGGCGGATTGAAAACCAGGTACGCTGGGCCGGAATAGTGGCGAGCGTACCTGGTAGAAATTTGATAACTTCCAAAAGTAGTCAGATTGTGCCGAACTTGCGTTTGGAACATCTGAAGTAACGTAAGCATCAATCTGTGTCCGACTGAGACCGACGGATCGTATGTTACATCATTAAATTCTACTTTTGCTGGTCTGTAGGGTTTGATAACTAAGGCAAATTAAGTTTGCCACAAATACGCTGCGGAATTCCAGCGTATTTGCGGTTGACAGCTTGATAAATAGAGGCCATTATCTAATGCCCTCTAGTGGTGCAAAATGCATTCAGATTAGAGGCGGCCTTCAAGGTCTAAGAAATTAGCATATGAACCTCCTAGTTTAGCTTTTAACTAAGAATACCAAAAGAACAAAGCAAAATTGGTGATAAAAGTAAAATGGAAAGTTGTTTAAAATGACATGCCCTATTTGAAGCCTGAAAGTTTATTTTGGACTTAACTGTCCCTTTAAGAAGGCACACGCTACTATAAGGTCTAGAAAAAATGGTAAAAATGTCAAAATATCACAGTTCTATGACTTAATTTAGTCTTTTATATGAGATCAGAACCCATTATGCATATTTCATCAAGTCCTGGAAGTTAAAAAATTGCCGTGAGCATTGTATTTCTAAGAATTACACGAGTCAACAACAGACATAAAAATATCCAGATCCAGTGTTGCAACTTTAAAGAGCATATTTAATTTGTATTTGCTCACTTGTCACTGCAGTTCTTTATTCCATTTTACATTTTTATTTCTTTTTCCGTTTCTGTAATGTATGGTTTTATGTAATTTAAAGATTAAAGTCTCATTTAGAGATGTAAAATAGTTAAAGGGATACTAAACCCAATTGTTTTTTTTTTTTACGATTCAGGGAGAGCATGCAATTTTAAGCAACCTTCTTATTTACTCTTATTATTCAAATGTTCTTTGTTCTCTTGCTATCTTTATTTGAAAAAGCAGGAATCCAAGCTTAGGAGTCGACCCATTTTTGGTTCAGACCCTGGGTAGCGCTTGCTGACTGGTGGCTACATTTACAAAGTTCTTTAAAGTTGCATGCTCTTTCTGAATCATGAAAGAAAAAAATAGGTTAAGTATCCCTTTAAGGTAGAAATAAATATATTTTTACTGTCAAATGCATTCATTTGTTGTATATACCAAGATTTTATTTTACTCAAAGGGCCATTATAGTGAACAAATGACATGCTCTGATTTGTTAATGCATGTCATTTTTTCACTATTCACCCTGCAAAATGTTTGTGTTTAACCCCCTGCAATGGGGTTAAATACATAGGTAAAGTACCTCTCAGGAGCTGCAGAGAATGACTTGTTCCAAGTGTAAATTCCTGCTAGTTGCACAGCTGGGTTGTGTGAATAACACTGCTGATTGGATCATCAGCTGTGTCCTCTCAGGACTAGCAGTGCTCTGCAGCTCCTGAGCAGTACTATACCTATCTTTGAAGATATTAAACACATCAGGAGCAGAACTACCATTGTTGAAGCTGGTGCAGTGGCATGAGGGCCCAAGTGCTGGGGGAGCATATCTATACTCTGAGGGGCCAAATTATCATTGTGCGGCGGACATGATCTGCATACACTGTCTGCATTTATCGTAGCACAAGCATTTCTCGTGAAATTCTTATGCAATACCGCCCCCTGCACATTTGCGGCCAATCGGCCGCTAGCAGGGGGTGTCAATCAATCCAATCGTATCCAATTGGGCTGATTGCTGTCTGCCACCTTAGAGGTGGGGGACGAGTTAAGGAGCAGCGGTCTTAAGATTGCTGCTTCTCAACTTACATTTCCGGCGAGCCAGAAAAGTATGGGGGTAGATAGCAGCATCCTCTGCTTGGTTAATCTACCCCCCCAATCATTATACAGAGCAGCATGTAGCATAATATATCTATTGCCTACTACTGAGTAACCTTTAGGGTCCCCTGGGTACCATGGCCCTCGGTTGAGTAGAGCTGCTGCTGAAACACATAGATGTGCAGGGTCAATAATGATAAAATTACATTTTATAACGCATGAGAGCAAGTCACATTTTCACTATAATGGTCCTTTAACAGTTTAAATTACCAGACTGCTCTCTTTTAGGTTCCTGAGCCAGGCACTGTAAGAAAGAGATTTCTCACAATGAAAACTTAAAGGGACATGCCACCCACATTTTTTCTTTTATGATTTAGAAAGAGAATGCAATTTTAAACATCTTCTAATTTACTGATATTATCTAATTTGTTTTATTCTCTTGATATTCTTTGATGAAAAGCATATCTAGATATGCTCACTAGCTGCTGATGGTTGCTGCACATAGAAGCTTGTGTGATTGGCTCACCATTGCATTGCTTTTTCTTCAACTAAGAATATCTAAAAAAATGAAGCAAAATTAAATAATGGAAGTAAATTGTAATGTTGTTTAAATTTATATTCTCTATCTGAATCATGAAAGAAGATTTTGGGTTTAGTGGCCCTTTAAGCTGTTGCATTTCATACGCTTTTCAAAAGAACCACGGGTGTCTTGTTTATTTCCTACATTTCAACAATTATAATCAGTGATAATGACTCAGTATCCATAGAAACAGATTTATTTTTAAAATTAATGCACTATATATATTTCATTTTCCCAGCACGCCTTCCAGTATGATTGGAAGTTTATATAATACATTAGTGTCAAATACATATTGTCTAAATACTTCATTTGATGTTTTTAGATTTTCCTTTTGTATCCTTGTTTGTTGTAAAAAATACTTCATGCTGAAAGTTCCTTTATTTGTTTGAAGCATTCGCTGCACTTAGCTGCTTAGGCATCCCACGGCAGAACGCTATTTTGCTGAGAGGTGACTTTTCCACCTCTTAGCCAATAGCCGTGCTAGATTATCTGGCTTGGCACTAGCTGGCCTGTACGGCTATTTGCTAAGAGGTGGAATCATCACCTCTCAGCAAAATAGCTTCTGCCGTGGGCTGAATAAGCAGCTCAGTGCGGCGAACGCTTCAAACAAATAAAGGAACTTTCAGCATGGAGTATTTTATACTTCATAACTGAAAGTCCCCTTTATTTGTTTCAATGGTAAATCATAGTGTTTCACAAACGCTAGGATTTACTATCACTTTAAGGAACATAAAACTCACAGTTTACATTTCATAATCCAGATAGAACATACAATTTTAAACATCTTTCAAATGTACTTCTATTATCAAAGGAGGAAAGATATTTGGGGAGTAGTAATAGAAAACAAGCTAAATATGGGTGCACAATGCAGGGCAGCTAATAAGATACTAGCATGTATTTAAAAAGGCATGATACAAGAGAGGAAAGCATAATTCTGTCACTATAGAAATCCCTGGAAAGACCTTTCCTTGAATATGGAGTGCAGTTCCAGAGACCTATCTTTAAAAAAGCATTGCAGACTTAAAAAAGTTCAGAATAAGGGCCGCAAAGTTAATAAGGTGAATGGCGAATGTATACTATGAGGAGAAATTAGCAAAACTGGGTCTATTTTCTCTAGAAAAAAAGGTGCTAGCAAACTGATGTGATTACTTTATATAAAATATTCAGGGACCATATACAGCGCTGGCAAAAGCTCTGTTTATTCCAAGGAAATTGTTTGTGAGAAGTCACAATTTAAGGTTGGAGGAAAGGAGATATAGGGGTATATTTAACAATGTGCGAGCGGACATGATACGATTATGTCCACTGCACATCGCTGCCCATCGAAAAATGCCAACAGCATACGCTGTCGCATTTATCATTGCACCAGCAATTCTTGTAAACTGCTGGTGCAATGCCCCCCTGCAGATTCGGGCTAATCGGCCGTTAGCAGCGGGTGTTAATCAACTCGATTGAATTTGATCGGATTGATTTCTGTCCGCCGCCTCAGAGCAGGTGGACAAGTTATGGAGCAGCGGGCTTTAGACCGCTGCTTCATAACTTCTTGATAACTTCTGTTTGATGCCTCGGAAACAAGGGGCCTCAAGATCCATACGGAGCGCATAAATATGCCCCTTAATCTCCAGCAATGTAAATGTTTTTTTCAATGTAAGAGCAATAAAATTGTGGAACTCATTACCAAAGGAGGTGATGAATGCCAGTACCTTAGATACATTTAAACATGGTTTAGATACATTTATGATTAGAAACATATTTCAGGGATATGATTGCTTGTGTTAAATGGGTCACCTTTTTAATGGATTTTATCAGGTAAGGATCTGTTCTGTATAGGTTGAACTTGACAGACTTCTGTCTTCCCTCAACCTCATCTATCTCATACCTTCCTTTTTCCTTCTCCATTTTGTGCAGGGAAAAAAAATAATCAAGGTGGTAACTTAAAGGGAGATGAAACCCAATGTTTTTCTTTTGATATTTAGAAAGAGCATGCCATTTTAAATACAACTTTCCAATTTACTTCTACTATATAATTTACTTCATTATCTTGATATCCTTTGTTGAAAATCATATCTAGATAGGCTCAGTAGCTATTGATTGTGGCTGCACATAGATGCCTTGTGTGATTGGCTCTCCCATTTGCATTGCTTTATCTTCAACAAAGGATATCTAAAGAATGAAGCAAATTATATAAAGAAGTAAATTGGAATGTTGTTTAAAAATGTATTCTCTATCTGAATCATGAAAGAAAAATGTTGGGTTTCATGTCCCTTCAAAACCCAATTTGATGTAGTTTGGATTTTGGTGGCAGATTTAAATGACCGACCAGCAGTATAAATACCTTGTGGAAAAAGTGTGACAGAGATGGAGAGACATCAAAACAATAGAAAGATAGACAGTCTGGGCCTGTGGAAGTGTGTGTGTGTGTGGTGGGGGGATAAGAGGGATGCATAAGACAGTATATAGAAAGAGGGAACATGAACAGGAGGAAGAGTATTGATCCCTTTCCCTTCTCAAACCAAGAACAGGCTCAGGAGGGGAGAGGCCCTCAAATGTAGATATAGAGGCACTTGTTAAAGGGACAGTATACTATAAAATTGTTTTTCCCTTAATGTATTTCCAATTACTTTTTTTACCAGCTGCAGAGTATAAAATGTATAATATTTGCTTTTTTAAGGCTTATTTGTGTATATGCATTAGCTGATTTTGTGTTTTGAAGCCACAACCTAATAAAATGGGTTAGCTTGTAGGTACAATCAGATCTCATTACTTTATCACATTGTGTACATATACTGCTTCTTTATCTTATATCTGTCCATAAAACAATCACCAATACTTGTAGAGAACAATGGAAAATTAACATTGTATTACCTTATCTCTTCTATAACCCACTGGGAGTATAATTTATTCTGCTGTCTGTGTTAATACAGCTTGGCCTTGAGGCCAAAACTTTCAGGATGGGTGGGGATACCACAGGCTAAATCAACTAATTCAAATGCCAATATAAGGGCAATGTAAATACTTGTAAACAATTTAATACACTCCAGCAGGTAAAGGGGATCATTGGGAACAAATCAAAGGGAGAAAATGTTTGAGCAAACTGTCCCTTTAAGCCTTATTTGCAGAGGCCATCTCAGCTGGAGAATACTAATGTAAGAACTGCCATAAGAAAAAGATGGGAGGAAATATGAGCAGATATGGGAATGTTTGGGAGGGTCAGGTCAATGAGGAGTATAAAGCATCATGAATATAAGCCATGTATTATATCTGCTAACTTTCTTCTGATAAGTTCCACAAAGGTGTTGCTAACCATCTTTTTAAGTAATACACAGAATCCACTAAAATGGAAAATCAACTATAAGAACAATTTTAATATAGAACCTTAGTTGAAACCTAGTGTTTTTATAGTCTACACCATAAAACACTAGTTAAAAGGGACATGGCACACAATATTTTTATGTCATAATTCAGACAGAACATGCAGTCTTAAACAACTTTCCAATTTACTTTTATGATCTATTTTGCTTTGTTGTATTGGTATCATTGTTGAAAAACATACATAGGTAGGCTTAGGAGCAGCAATACGCTACTTGGGAACTAGCTGCTGATTGGTGGGTGCACATATATGCTTCTTGCTATTGGCTCACCGATGTGTGCAGCTAACTCTCAGCAGTGCATTGCTGCTCCTTCAGCACTGGATACCAAGAGAATGAAGCAAATTGGATAACAGAAGTAAATTGGAAAGTTCTTTAAAATTGTTTCTCTATCTGTTTCATGAAAGAAACATTTTGGGTTTCATGTCCCTTTAAATAAAAGAATATTAAACTTTTTGAGGACAATTTTGTTAACATAAAAGTAACATAATATGCTTAGTAACCAAATTATTTTGGCAATGGCATGATAATTGCCCTGCAAAGTTAAAGGGACATTCCAGATAAAATTGGAATCCACGTGGATGCTTCTAAAATGTTCTAATAAAAGTTACAGCTGTTTCAAAAGTGTATTTAAGTATGCGCCGTGCACCACATTTTAAATACAGCACTTGCTCAATTTGTTACTTGCTGACATCATAAAAGCCGCACTGGAGCTATGAGCAGCTACAGTATCTAAAATGTGGGTGCAGTGACGGTATCTAGCTATGCTTCACATGCACGTGCAGAGAAAAATGTTAACACTAAAAAAGTAATAACTTTTACGTAAATGTAATTAATCTATACGCATTTAAATTTTAACTGGAATGTTCCTTTAAGGCTGTGGTATACATTGCAAATATTGGTAAAGTAAGCACAGTCTTTCTTGACAACCACTTGACTCTCTTCATTTTGGAGAAATTACTTATCTTTTAAACAATTTTATTTATGACTTTTGTAAAAATACCAAGAAAAGGCAATTAAAATGCCTTCTTCTCATCTTGAATTCATGGTTATATTTGCATTTAATGAGAATTTCATACAGCTGATTGCAGTGGTCAAGTTCTACAAAGAAAAGTGTGGGAGTGTGGGATATTGTTTTATACACACACACACACACTGTATTTATATGTATATAATCTATACACTTTGGTTAATGAAAGCAAATTAAATCCAATGAAGGGTTGAATGGTTGCCTTTGGGCCTGAGACTCCTCCTTGTGGCAGGGTGCCAGGAATCAGACTGAGACGAGAAGTGCAAAAATAATCACACCTTTATTAATAGCAAAAAATAATAAAAAGTCCTCAAGTCAAATAACAAGCCAGGAATCAAAACAAGAGCTGGTAGTCAGACAAGCCGAGTCAGGAGCCAAAGCGAGTAGTCAGATGAGCCGGAAACAGGAGCTAGGAGAACAGCAGAGTCAGGAACAAGTCAGGGATCAGGAACCAGGAGGGACATCAGACAGCCAGGTAATACACAGGAGCTCTCACAAACAGGTCTGAGACAACGCAAGGGCAAAGCATACTGGACAGAGGCCCTTTAAATAATAAGTGATGACATCACAATTCTGAGACTGTATCCTGATTCACACGGATGATGTATACCAGTCTGGCCATAAAAGGAAGTGCAGGAAATGAGCAGCATCACACAGTATGCACCAGAGTCAGCAAGAGAGGTGAGTAAAATGGCTGCCAGCAGCACATGGGAAACAAAACAGGGAAAAAACCCTGACACTCTGTTACAGAGTCTCACCCACTTAAGGTACAATAGTCCTATTTCTACTAGGGTAGCTAAATAACCCCAAGCAAGTCACACAGAAATGTAAGCGCCATGTGCTCTACACATTGCAGAGTGTTAACACAGCAGGACCACTAACATGCTTTTATTTAGTGTATTGTAGGAAGTGTATTGTGGGAAGTGACATTACTAGAGGATCTCACTATCCCTCTAACCAGACTGTGCTCCAGCTCCTTCCACCAGCAGCAGCAGTGTCTACTGAAGTGTTTCTATTCTCTGTCTAGAGGGAATTTAGTTTCCTGCAAAAAAAGTGCAGGAACTCTGTTCCCATACGTTCACGCTTGACTTGACCCCTGGCTGATTGGTGATATTTAAAGGGTGTGTCAGACAATGGAATTTAAACTGTATTTGCATTTTTCATTGCCCATTTGATTCAAGTCCACCCAATTACATAACCTATGTCTTAGGTGATAAGTACCCAGCTTAATTATACATGTTAATTAGATGTTTTGTTACACATGATGTAATAAAATAGTGTAATAAAATATTGAATCCAGTACATACATCAAACATAATTCTTTGCACTTGAAGGTTTCTGATGTTTTATCTGGCATACACAACGTTTACAGATATCATTCTTGTAATAAATTGCTCCTTCTTACATCAGTTAAGAACCGGTCTAACAAGAAAGGCAAATATTGTATAAATGTTCTCATAAAGATATAAAGGTGAAAGTAGGTAAAGTAGATCTAGGGAGTGAATGAAATTCAAGGTGAATAACAATTGCATTAAATTTCCTTTGCTGTTATCCATATTAACTGTAATTTTATAAACAAATGCATGAAATACACTGAAAGGGACATTCAACACTAAATACATTTCATTCACCTGGGTGTTTTAGACAGGAATAGGCAAGGTGTCCGTACACGGACACTGGTGTCCGTGACTGGCCCTTGCAGTGTCCCCGCCCATTTTGCTTTGGGGAGGGAGGCGTAAGACAGATGAATACTGGTCCTGACTACTCCTTAACACACACGGTGCCACGTTTTGCAGGGTTGTGGCCACTCCCATGATGCCGCTTAGTACCAGAAAATGACTCTGAGTGAGACAGAGAGAGAGAGGGAAGATTCAAGAAGCAAGCTGCCACTGTGTCCCTGGTGCTTTATATGCAAAGGTAAAGCACTTTAACCAGCACCTGAGGTTTATTATAAGTAGTATTTAAATAGAAAGAAAAGATATAGCAAGGTTGTGAATCATAACCTTAGTATATCTTTTCTTTCTGATTAAATAATAGGAAAGGGAAAATATGTAGTGAGAATAAAATTAGTGGTTTGTCAAGAGACTGCTAGCAATATTGGGTGATAAGTTATGGAATAAATAAAGCCTGTGAAATACTGGATGTGTATCTTCTGCATTTGTATAATAACACCCAGCTCTATACAAAGACACAGACACTGGCACATGTGTATAGCCAGACAAGGGCTGGTTATAGATCAGTGGTATCTGCATCAGTATAATAAAATTCAGCACTATAAAATAATAGTTTTAATTGTAAATGTACCTTGGTGTCCTTCACTAAAGGTCTTTACTTTAGAAAATGTCCGCCACAGCCTTGGCTCGTGCCTATCCCTGGTTTTAGAACTGAGGTTTTACTGCAAGTATCTAAAGTAGAGTGACTTCACAAATGCAGATACACATCATCACTGGAATGCAGTGAAAGCAAGATTACAAGATGGTGTTAAAGGGCCAGTAAACCCACCAAAAATGTTATATAATTCTGCACATAGTGGAGAATTATTTAACATTAGCCTAGTGCCAGTTTTCTAAATCAAAGTGTTTTAGTTTGCGCCATTGAACTAAATGAAGCTCGCTCCCGCTCTGGTCTGGTAGCGGAGCAGCTTACATTTAGTTTAATGGCGCGATCGTGCCGGCTATGACTAGACAGAGTGCCCAGATGCGCTTAGGAATGAAACAGACCTGTAGAGCAAGGAGCGGCGGTCTGTAAAATTAGATTTTGTAGATAAATATTTCTGAAACACTTTGATTTACAAACTGGTGCTAGGCTAATGTTATATAATTCTGCACTATGTGCAAAAAATTTTAACATTATTTGGTGGGTTTACTGGCCCTTTAACTGTGGGGAAGCAGAGGATAAACTCAGTGCTATGCTTATAAAATGTATTTAGGGCTAGATTACAAGTGGAGCACAAAATATAAGCACTATTGAGTACTAACACAAGTTAAATCAATAACACTTTTTACTTTTACTTTTTCCAATACCTTTTTGTGTTCAACTTGTAATATGAGCACTTGTAATATGAGCAACTTGTAATATGAGCACTTGCAATATGAGCAACTTGTAATATGTAATCTTGTGCTTATATTACAAGTTGAAAGTAAAAAGTTATCGCTTGAGCAGGCTCTCTAACATCTGGAGAGCAGATAGAGCAATTCCTCTCCCTATAGACTACTATGGGCACACTACAAAACCCTATTATGGCTTTCGCTTGACTTGTGCTTTTGGCATTTTGTTCAATGCCAAATGTGGAAGAAAATGGACTTTTCTTTATGTTCAGATCTTTTCAGAGCCGAATTTCATCTGTGAAAGTGAAGCACACATAGTTCCAGATTTGCACAGATTTAAGTGTGCTTCACTTTCACAAGAAAAAATTTGGCTTCAAAAAGATCTGAACATAAAGAAAGTCCATTTTCTTCCACATTTGGCATTGAACTAAAATGCCAAAAGCACAAGTCAAGCGAAAGCCATAATAGGGTTTTGTAGTGTGCCCATAGTAGTCTATAGGGAGAGGAAATTGCTCTATCTGCTCTCCAGATGTTAGAGAGCCTGCTCAAGCGATAACTTTTTACTTTCAACTTGTAATATAAGCACAAGATTACATATTACAAGTTGCTCATATTGCAAGTGCCTCATATTACAAGTTGCTCATATTACAAGTGCTCATATTACAAGTTGAACACAAAAAGGTATTGGAAAAAGTAAAAGTAAAAAGTGTTATTGATTTAACTTGTGTTAGTACTCAATAGTGCTTATATTTTGTGCTCCACTTGTAATCTAGCCCTAAATACATTTTATAAGCATAGCACTGAGTTTTATCCTCTGCTTCCCCACAGTTAAAGGGCCAGTAAACCCACCAAATAATGTTAAAATTTTTTGCACATAGTGCAGAATTATATAACATTAGCCTAGCACCAGTTTGTAAATCAAAGTGTTTCAGAAATATTTATCTACAAAATCTAATTTTACAGACCGCCGCTCCTTGCTCTACAGGTCTGTTTCATTCCTAAGCGCATCTGGGCACTCTGTCTAGTCATAGCCGGCACGATCGCGCCATTAAACTAAATGTAAGCTCGCTCCTGCTACCAGACCAGAGCGGGAGCGAGCTTCATTTAGTTCAATGGCGCAAACTAAAACACTTTGATTTAGAAAACTGGCACTAGGCTAATGTTAAATAATTCTCCACTATGTGCAGAATTATATAACATTTTTTGGTGGGTTTACTGGCCCTTTAACACCATCTTGTAATCTTGCTTTCACTGCATTCCAGTGATGATGTGTATCTGCATTTGTGAAGTCACTCTACTTTAGATACTTGCAGTAAAACCTCAGTTCTAAAACCAGGGATAGGCACGAGCCAAGGCTGTGGCGGACATTTTCTAAAGTAAAGACCTTTAGTGAAGGACACCAAGGTACATTTACAATTAAAACTATTATTTTATAGTGCTGAATTTTATTATACTGATGCAGATACCACTGATCTTATAACCAGCCCTTGTCTGGCTATACACATGTGCCAGTGTCTGTGTCTTTGTATAGAGCTGGGTGTTATTATACAAATGCAGAAGATACACATCCAGTATTTCACTCAGGCTTTATTTATTCCATAACTTATCACCCAATATTGCTAGCAGTCTCTTGACAAACCACTAATTTTATTCTCACTACATATTTTCCCTTTCCTATTATTTAATCAGAAAGAAAAGATATACTAAGGTTATGATTCACAACCTTGCTATATCTTTTCTTTCTATTTAAATACTACTTATAATAAACCTCAGGTGCTGGTTAAAGTGCTTTACCTTTGCATATAAAGCACCAGGGACACAGTGGCAGCTTGCTTCTTGAATCTTCCCTCTCTCTCTCTGTCTCACTCAGAGTCATTTTCTGGTACTAAGCGGCATCATGTGGGAGTGGCCACAACCCTGCAAAACGTGGCACCGTGTGTGTTAAGGAGTAGTCAGGACCAGTATTCATCTGTCTTACGCCTCCCTCCCCAAAGCAAAATGGGAGGCGGACACTGCAAGGGCCAGTCACGGACACCAGTGTCCGTGTACGGACACCTTGCCTATTCCTGTCTAAAACACCCAGGTGAATGAAATGTATTTAGTGTTGAATGTCCCTTTCAGTGTATTTCATGCATTTGTTTATAAAATTACAGTTAATATGGATAACAGCAAAGGAAATTTAATGCAATTGTTATTCACCTTGAATTTCATTCACTCCCTAGATCTACTTTACCTACTTTCACCTTTATATCTTTATGAGAACATTTATACAATATTTGCCTTTCTTGTTAGACCGGTTCTTTAACTGATGTAAGAAGGAGCAATTTAGTACAAGAATGATATCTGTAAACGTTGTGTATGCCAGATAAAACATCAGAACCTTCAAGTGCAAAGAATTATGTTTGATGTATGTACTGGATTCAATATTTTATTACACTATTTTATTACATCATGTGTAACAAAACATCTACTTAACATGTATAATTAAGGCTGGGTACTTATCACCTAAGACATAGGTTATGTAATTGGGTGGACTTGAATCAAATGGGCAATGAAAAATGCAAATACAGTTTAAATTCCATTGTCTGACACACCCTTTAAATATCACCAATCAGCCAGGGGTCAAGTCAAGCGTGAACGTATGGGAACAGAGTTCCTGCACTTTTTTTGCAGGAGGAACTAAATTCCCTCTAGACAGAGAATAGAAACACTTCAGTAGACACTGCTGCTGGTGGTGGAAGGAGCTGGAGCACAGTCTGGTTAGAGGGATAGTGAGATCCTCTAGTAATGTCACTTCCCACAATACACTTCCTACAATACACTAATAAAAGCATGTTAGTGGTCCTGCTGTGTTAACACTCTGCAATGTGTAGAGCACATGGCGCTTACATTTCTGTGTGACTTGCTTGGGGTTATTTAGCTACCCTAGTAGAAATAGGACTATTGTACCTTAAGTGGGTGAGACTCTGTAACAGAGTGTCAGGGTTTTTTCCCTGTTTTGTTTCCCATGTGCTGCTGGCAGCCATTTTACTCACCTCTCTTGCTGACTCTGGTGCATACTGTGTGATGCTGCTCATTTCCTGCACTTCCTTTTATGGCCAGACTGGTATACATCATCCGTGTGAATCAGGATACAGTCTCAGAATTGTGATGTCATCACTTATTATTTAAAGGGCCTCTGTCCAGTATGCTTTGCCCTTGCGTTGTCTCAGACCTGTTTGTGAGAGCTCCTGTGTATTACCTGGCTGTCTGATGTCCCTCCTGGTTCCTGATCCCTGACTTGTTCCTGACTCTGCTGTTCTCCTAGCTCCTGTTTCCGGCTCATCTGACTACTCGCTTTGGCTCCTGACTCGGCTTGTCTGACTACCAGCTCTTGTTTTGATTCCTGGCTTGTTATTTGACTTGTGGACTTTTTATTATTTTTTGCTATTAATAAAGGTGTGATTATTTTTGCACTTCTCGTCTCAGTCTGATTCCTGGCACCCTGCCACAGAGGAGGAGTCTCAGGCCCAAAGGCAACCATTCAACCCTTCATTGGATTTAATTTGCTTTCATTAACCAAAGTGTATAGATTATATACATATAAATACAGTGTGTGTGTGTGTGTATAAAACAATATCCCACACTCCCACACTTTTCTTTGTAGAACTTGACCACTGCAATCAGCTGTATGAAATTCTCATTAAATGCAAATATAACCATGAATTCAAGATGAGAAGAAGGCATTTTTAATTGCCTTTTCTTGGTATTTTTTACAAAAGTCATAAATAAAATTGTTTAAAAGATAAGTAATTTCTCCAAAATGAAGAGAGTCAAGTGGTTGTCAAGAAAGACTGTGCTTACTTTACCAATATTGTGCAATGTATACCACAGCCTTAAAGGAACATTCCAGTTAAAATTTAAATGCGTATAGATTAATTACATATTTGAACATGTACTGGCAAAAATGCTTCTAGTAAAAGTTATTAATTTTTTAGTGTTAACATTTTTCTCTGCACGTGCATGTGAAGCATAGCTAGATACCGTCACTGCACCCACATTTTAGATACTGTAGCTGCTCATAGCTCCAGTGCGGCTTTTATGATGTCAGCAAGTAACAAATTGAGCAAGTGCTGTATTTAAAATGTGGTGCACGGCGCATACTTAAATACACTTTTGAAACAGCTGTAACTTTTATTAGAAACATTTTAGAAGCATCCACGTGGATTCCAATTTTATCTGGAATGTCCCTTTAACTTTGCAGGGCAATTATCATGCCATTGCCAAAATAATTTGGTTACTAAGCATATTATGTTACTTTTATGTTAACAAAATTGTCCTCAAAAAGTTTAATATTCTTTTATTTAAAGGGACATGAAACCCAAAATGTTTCTTTCATGAAACAGATAGAGAAAACAATTTTAAAGAACTTTCCAATTTACTTCTGTTATCCAATTTGCTTCATTCTCTTGGTATCCAGTGCTGAAGGAGCAGCAATGCACTGCTGAGAGTTAGCTGCACACATCGGGTGAGCCAATAGCAAGAAGCATATATGTGCACCCACCAATCAGCAGCTAGTTCCCAGTAGCGTATTGCTGCTCCCTAAGCCTACCTATGTATGTTTTTCAACCAATGATACCAATACAACAAAGCAAAATAGATCATAAAAGTAAATTGGAAAGTTGTTTAAGACTGCATGTTCTGTCTGAATTATGACATAAAAAATATTGTGTGCCATGTCCCTTTTAACTAGTGTTTTATGGTGTAGACTATAAAAACACTAGGTTTCAACTAAGGTTCATATATTAAAATTGTTCTTATAGTTGATTTTCCATTTTAGTGGATTCTGTGTATTACTTAAAAAGATGGTTAGCAACACCTTTGTGGAACTTATCAGAAGAAAGTTAGCAGATATAATACATGGCTTATATTCGTGATGATTTATACTCCTCATTGACCTGACCCTCCCAAACATTCCCATATCTGCTCATATTTCCTCCCATAATCTTTTTCTTATGGCAGTTCTTACATTAGTATTCTCCAGCTGAGATGGCCTCTGCAAATAAGGCTTAAAGGGACAGTTTGCTAAAACATTTTCTACCCTTTGATTTGTTCCCAATGATCCCCTTTACCTGCTGGAGTGTATTAAATTGTTTACAAGTATTTACATTGCCCTTATATTGGCATTTGAATTAGTTGATTTAGCCTGTGGTATCCCCACCCCATCCTGAAAGTTTTGGCCTCAAGGCCAAGCTGTATTAACACAGACAGCAGAATAAATTATACTCCCAGTGGGTTATAGAAGAGATAAGGTAATACAATGTTAATTTTCCATTGTTCTCTACAAGTATTGGTGATTGTTTTATGGACAGATATAAGATAAAGAAGCAGTTATATGTACACAATGTGATAAAGTAATGAGATCTGATTGTACCTACAAGCTCAACCCATTTTATTAGGTTGTGGCTTCAAAACACAAAATCAGCTAATGCATATACACAAATAAGCCTTAAAAAAGCAAATATCATACATTTTATACTCTGCAGCTGGTAAAAAAAGTAATTGGAAATACATTAAGGGAAAAACAATTTTATAGTATACTGTCCCTTTAACAAGTGCCTCTATCGCTACATTTGAGGGCCTCTCCCCCTCCTGAGCCTGTTCTTGGTTTGAGAAGGGAAAGGGATCAATACTCTTCCTCCTGTTCATGTTCCCTCTTTCTATATACTGTCTTATGCATCCCTCTTATCCCCCCACCACACACACACACACTTCCACAGGCCCAGACTGTCTATCTTTCTATTGTTTTTGATGTCTCTCCATCTCTGTCACACTTTTTCCACAAGGTATTTATACTGCTGGCCGGTCATTTAAATCTGCCTCCAAAATCCAAACTACATCAAATTGTAGGGTTTTGAAGGAACATGAAACCCAACATTTTTCTTTCATGATTCAGATAGAGAATACATTTTTAAACAACATTCCAATTTACTTCTCTTATATAATTTGCTTCATTCTTTAGATATCCTTTGTTGAAGATAAAGCAATGCAAATGGGAGAGCCAATCACACAAGGCATCTATGTGCAGCCACTAATCAATAGCTACTGAGCCTATCTAGATATGATTTTCAACAAAGGATATCAAGATAATGAAGTAAATTATATAGTAGAAGTAAATTGGAAAGTTGTATTTAAAATGGCATGCTCTTTCTAAATATCAAAAGAAAAACATTGGGTTTCATCTCCCTTTAAGTTACCACCTTGATTATTTTTTTTCCCTGCACAAAATGGAGAAGGAAAAAGGAAGGTATGAGATAGATGAGGTTGAGGGAAGACAGAAGTCTGTCAAGTTCAACCTATACAGAACAGATCCATTAAAAAGGTGACCCATTTAACACAAGCAATCATATCCCTGAAATATGTTTCTAACCATAAATGTATCTAAACCATGTTTAAATGTATCTAAGGTACTGGCATTCATCACCTCCTTTGGTAATGAGTTCCACAATTTTATTGCTCTTACATTGAAAAAAACATTTACATTGCTGGAGATTAAGGGGCATATTTATCGCGCTCCGTATGGATCTTGAGGCCCCTTGTTTCCGGAGAGCCTTCAGGCTCGCCGGAAACAGAAGTTATCAAGAAGTTATGAAGCAGCGGTCTAAAGCCCGCTGCTCCATAACTTGTCCACCTGCTCTGAGGCGGCGGACAGAAATCAATCCGATCAAATTCGATCAAGTTGATTAACACCCGCTGCTAACGGCCGATTAGCCAGAATCTGCAGGGGCGGCATTGCACCAGCAGTTTACAAGAATTGCTGGTGCAATGATAAATGCAGACAGAGTATGCTGTTGGCATTTATCGATGGGCAGCGATGTGCAGTGGACATATCATGTCCGCTCGCACATTGTTAAATATACCCCTATATCTCCTTTCCTCCAACCTTAAATTGTGACTTCTCACAAACAATTTCCTTGGAATAAACAGAGCTTTTTGCCAGCGCTGTATATGGTCCCTGAATATTTTATATAAAGTAATCACATCAGTTTGCTAGCACCTTTTTTTCTAGAGAAAATAGACCCAGTTTTGCTAATTTCTCCTCATAGTATACATTCGCCATTCACCTTATTAACTTTGCAGCCCTTATTTGAACTTTTTCTAACTCTGCAATGTCTTTTTTAAAGATAGGTCTCTGGAACTGCACTCCATATTCAAGGAAAGGTCTTTCCAGGGATTTCTATAGAGACAGAATTATGCTTTCCTCTCTTGTATCATTGCCTTTTTAAATACATGCTAGTATCTTATTAGCTGCCCTGCATTGTGCACCCATATTTAGCTTGTTTTCTATTACTACTCCCCAAATATCTTTCCTCCTTTGATAATAGAAGTACATTTGAAAGATGTTTAAAATTGTATGTTCTATCTGGATTATGAAATGTAAACTGTGAGTTTTATGTTCCTTAAAGTGATAGTAAATCCTAGCGTTTGTGAAACACTATGATTTACCATTGAAACAAATAAAGGGGACTTTCAGTTATGAAGTATAAAATACTCCATGCTGAAAGTTCCTTTATTTGTTTGAAGCGTTCGCCGCACTGAGCTGCTTATTCAGCCCACGGCAGAAGCTATTTTGCTGAGAGGTGATGATTCCACCTCTTAGCAAATAGCCGTGCAGGCCAGCTAGTGCCAAGCCAGATAATCTAGCACGGCTATTGGCTAAGAGGTGGAAAAGTCACCTCTCAGCAAAATAGCGTTCTGCCGTGGGATGCCTAAGCAGCTAAGTGCAGCGAATGCTTCAAACAAATAAAGGAACTTTCAGCATGAAGTATTTTTTACAACAAACAAGGATACAAAAGGAAAATCTAAAAACATAAAATGAAGTATTTAGACAATATGTATTTGACACTAATGTATTATATAAACTTCCAATCATACTGGAAGGCGTGCTGGGAAAATGAAATATATATAGTGCATTAATTTTAAAAATAAATCTGTTTCTATGGATACTGAGTCATTATCAACTGATTATAATTGTTGAAATGTAGGAAATAAACAAGACACCCGTGGTCTTTTGAAAGCGTATGGAATGCAACAGCTTAAGTTTTGATTGTGAGAAATCTCTTTCTTACAGTGCCTGGCTCAGGAACCTAAAAGAGAGCAGTCTGGTAATTTGAACTGTTAAAGGACCATTATAGTAAAAATGTGACTTGCGTTATAAAATGTAATTTTATCATTATTGACCCTGCACATCTATGTGTTTCAGCAGCAGCTCTACTCAACCGAGGGCCGAGGTACCCAGGGGACCCTAAAGGTTACTCAGTAGTAGGCAATAGATATATTATGCTACATGCTGCTCTGTATAATTATTGGGGGGGTAGATTAACCAAGCAGAGGATGCTGCTATCTACCCCCATACTTTTCTGGCTCGCCGGAAATGTAAGTTGAGAAGCAGCAATCTTAAGACCGCTGCTCCTTAACTCGTCCGCCACCTCTAAGGTGGCAGACAGCAATCAGCCCGATTGGATACGATTGGATTGATTGACACCCCCTGCTAGCGGCCGATTGGCCGCAAATGTGCAGGGGGCGGTATTGCATAAGAATTTCACGAGAAATGCTTGTGCTACGATAAATGCAGACAGTGTATGCAGATCATGTCCGCCCGCACAATGATAATTTGGCCCCTCAGAGTATAGATATGCTCCCCCAGCACTTGGGCCCTCATGCCACTGCACCAGCTTCAACAATGGTAGTTCTGCTCCTGATGTGTTTAATATCTTCAAAGATAGGTATAGTACTGCTCAGGAGCTGCAGAGCACTGCTAGTCCTGAGAGGACACAGCTGATGATCCAATCAGCAGTGTTATTCACACAACCCAGCTGTGCAACTAGCAGGAATTTACACTTGGAACAAGCCATTCTCTGCAGCTCCTGAGAGGTACTTTACCTATGTATTTAACCCCATTGCAGGGGGTTAAACACAAACATTTTGCAGGGTGAATAGTGAAAAAATGACATGCATTAACAAATCAGAGCATGTCATTTGTTCACTATAATGGCCCTTTGAGTAAAATAAAATCTTGGTATATACAACAAATGAATGCATTTGACAGTAAAAATATATTTATTTCTACCTTAAAGGGATACTTAACCCATTTTTTTCTTTCATGATTCAGAAAGAGCATGCCACTTTAAAGAACTTTGTAAATGTAGCCACCAGTCAGCAAGCGCTACCCAGGGTCTGAACCAAAAATGGGTCGACTCCTAAGCTTGGATTCCTGCTTTTTCAAATAAAGATAGCAAAAGAACAAAGAAAATTTGATAATAGGAGTAAATAAGAAGGTTGCTTAAAATTGCATGCTC
Source organism: Bombina bombina (assembly GCF_027579735.1). NCBI lineage: Eukaryota > Metazoa > Chordata > Amphibia > Anura > Bombinatoridae > Bombina > Bombina bombina. Next base: position 116,433,830 of record NC_069507.1, read on the forward strand.
TACCTGAATCGTAAACGAAAAAAAAAAAGGGTTTAGTATCCCTTTAACTATTTTACATCTCTAAATGAGACTTTAATCTTTAAATTACATAAAACCATACATTACAAAAACGGAAAAAGAAATAAAAATGTAAAATGGAATAAAGAACTGCAGTGAAAAGTGAGCAAATACAAATTAAATATGCTCTTTAAAGTTGCAACACTGGATCTGGATATTTTTATGTCTGTTGTTGACTCGTGTAATTCTTAGAAATACAATGCTCACGGCAATTTTTTAACTTCCAGGACTTGATGAAATATGCATAATGGGTTCTGATCTCATATAAAAGACTAAATTAAGTCATAGAACTGTGATATTTTGACATTTTTACCATTTTTTCTAGACCTTATAGTAGCGTGTGCCTTCTTAAAGGGACAGTTAAGTCCAAAATAAACTTTCAGGCTTCAAATAGGGCATGTCATTTTAAACAACTTTCCATTTTACTTTTATCACCAATTTTGCTTTGTTCTTTTGGTATTCTTAGTTAAAAGCTAAACCTAGGAGGTTCATATGCTAATTTCTTAGACCTTGAAGGCCGCCTCTAATCTGAATGCATTTTGCACCACTAGAGGGCATTAGATAATGGCCTCTATTTATCAAGCTGTCAACCGCAAATACGCTGGAATTCCGCAGCGTATTTGTGGCAAACTTAATTTGCCTTAGTTATCAAACCCTACAGACCAGCAAAAGTAGAATTTAATGATGTAACATACGATCCGTCGGTCTCAGTCGGACACAGATTGATGCTTACGTTACTTCAGATGTTCCAAACGCAAGTTCGGCACAATCTGACTACTTTTGGAAGTTATCAAATTTCTACCAGGTACGCTCGCCACTATTCCGGCCCAGCGTACCTGGTTTTCAATCCGCCGCCCTCGAGGCGGCAGATGCCATAGGAATCAATGGGAGTCGGAAAGCAGCAAAAGCTCATGTTCGCTGCTGCCTGATATCTCATTGATTCCTATGGTAATGTCTACACCTAACACCCTAACATGTACCCCGAGTCTAAACACCCCTAATCTGCCGCCACCTACACCGCCGCCACCTACATTATATTTATTAACCCCTCAGGGCCAGCGCTTGTGCAAGGCAGCCGCCTTTGGACGCCCTCAGCAGGGGGGCGCCGAGAGCGGGAGGTATATATGCCTGACATAGCTAGCGCCGCATGAGGGCAAATGTTGTAAATGTGACTGCCTGTTGACAGTAGTGGTGCACACGCAGCAACAGCTTTAATTTGCACCTGGCTGCAACTTTAAATTTAGCTATGTGGGCGTGGGGCTTGCTTGCACTCAGCCTATCTGTGCGTCTGTGGAGTGGAGCCTGTCTGAGCGGGATATCAGGAGGTAGATGTGGCACCGCGTGACTGGAATAGATGAAAATGAAGTTAAGAGGTAGGTGGACACGGGTCTGGGAGCCGGCAGAGTGTAGATCCCATAAGAAGCTATAGCCGCGTCGTGAACACTAGTGTACAGGGAAGTAGTGAAGAAATAAATCTGTTTCCCCAGTGCCGCACTATCCGCCATTGAACCCTGAGGCTGTGCCACTTACACAGTGGGGAAACAGATTTATTTCTACACTACTTCCCTGTACACTAGTGTTTTATAAAAACATGGAGTGTTCCACACACAATTCCATACTCCATATGGCCCTACTATGTAACTGAGCGGGTTGTCCCGCAGTTTGATGATGATACAGTATTCTTACACTTTTGTGAGCAGCTGGAATTTTCAGGCTCATGTCGCGGCTTTTGGAAGAACTGGTGCAGTCGGCTAAACTGAGATATTGACACTAAGAGATTAGGGACGCTATCTTTTTACTAAGAATTTGACTCTTGCCATTTTTATTTATAGAATACATAAGTTACATTGTAGGATAGACTGTTATATCTGTATTAGTGAGGATTAACTCCCTATTGTATATTTTACTGGTAGCAAGATTCAGATTTATATATGATAATTTCACGTCTGATGTTTAAATCCAGGCTGTATACATGGTTTTCCTGTCAAATTTCAGTGCTTAGAAGTCTGCAGATTTATATTTATTATATGTTCCAAGTAGTAACTAGTAGATTTCAGAAGTCTGATAGCTGAGACTTTTCTGAACAGACAGGCTATATACACTGAATATTATGATGTTATAATATTCCTACTTTCCTCTAATAATTACATCTACATACCACTTGCTCTTACTTAAGCTCTCTAGTATGTCCATTGTCTAATACCTTACAGTTGCATTACTTAACTCAAAGTTCATTTAGAATTAACTGTTCTGTATTCTTTTTCTCCACTAATTATTCACATATGTGAACTTCTTTTAATTGCCCAAGTCCCATGAGCCTTTTTTTAGGGTAGATATACATACGTGAGACTACATATACACTTACAGGTATTCTTGACTCCACCATTAAATTCACCATTAAAGTCTATGGATTTTTGTAGATAAATCATTTGATAAGTTTACCTAAAGGATTGTTATTGACCCTTGCCATATAAAATAATAACAAATGTAAAAAGTATATTAATATAACAGTGTTGGTTATGCAAAACTGTGGAATGGGTAATAAAGGGATTATCTATCTTTGAAAACAATAAAAACTCTTCTGTAGCTTGTCTCTTTAAGGTACTCCTCTAAGATCTGGCATCTATCACTTGGCCTGCTGGCACACATGCTGATCTAATTGGGAAATATCCGGACAGGGCCTTTTGGCTTGCAGACAGTGTCCTAATCATATTATTTGCTTATTGTCGGGGGGTTATGGTGTCGTGGTGGTGGATTGGCTATGAGGGGGGGGGGGGCGTCAAAATGCAACTTTGCCTGTGTAGACAAAAATCCTTGCACCAGCCCTGTAACCCCTAATCTGCCCCCCCTACACCGTCGCCACCTAAATAAAACTTATTAACCCCTATCCCACCACTCCTGGACCCTGCCGCAACTAAATAAAGTGTTTAACCCCTTAACCACCGCTCCCGGACCCCGCCACCACCTTCATTATATTTATTAACCCCTAATCTGCCGCCCCCTACACTGCCGCCACCTACATTATATTTATTAACAACCTAATCTGCCGCCCCTACACCGCCCCCACCTACATTATATTTATTAACCCCTAATCTGCCGCCCCTACACCGCCGCCACCTACATTATATTTATTAACCCCTAATCTGCCGCCCCTAAGGTCGCCACCACTATATTAAATTTATTAACCCCTAAACCTAAGTCTAATCCTAACCCCCCCTAACTTAAATATAATTTAAATAAATCTAAATAAATATTCCTAGCATTAAATAAATTATTCCTATTTAAAACTAAAAACTTACCTATAAAATAAACCCTAAGATAGCTACAATATAACTAATAGTTACATTTGTATCTATCTTAGGGTTTATAGTTTTTTTACAGGCAAGTTTGTATTTATTTTAACTAGGTACAACAGTTATTAAATAGTTATTAACTATTTAATAACTTCCTAGTTAAAATAAATACAAATTTACCTGTAAAATAAAACCTAACCTAAGTTACAATTACACCTAACGCTACACTATAATTAAATTAATTACCTAAACTAAATACAATTAAATAAAATTAAATAAAATTATCTAAAGTACAAAAAAAAAAATTACAGAAAGTAATAAAATAATTACAAGATTTTTAAACTAATTTACACCTAATCTAATCCCCCTAATAAAATAAAAAAGCCCCCCAAAATAATAAAAATCCCTACCCTATACTAAATTACAAATAGCCCTTAAAAAGGCTTTTTGCGGGGCATTGCTCCAAAGTAATCAGCTCTTTTACCTGTAAAAAAATGTACAATACCCCCCAACATTAAAACCCACCACCCACACACCCAACCCTACTCTAAAACTCACCCAATCCCCCCTTAAAAAAAACCTAACACTAACCCCTTGAAGATTACCCTACCTTGACCCAACCGGGCTGAAGTCCTCAACGAAGCCGGGCGAAGTAGTCCTCCAGACGGGCAGAAGTCTTCATCCAAGCTGGGCAAAAGAGGTCCTCCAGACGGGCAGAAGTCTTCATCCAGACGGCATCTTCTATCTTCAAATCTAAAAATATAAGAAGCATTCACAAGGGCTAAAGACAAATTCAATTTATTAATTACAGATAAAATTAAAACTTAAAACTAAAACTTTAGAGTGCACACTCTTAAATTACAATTGAGACTAAACAATACAACAATTCATTTATACTGATTCTAAAACCATATAATTAACCAACTTTTAAAATTCTCTTAACTTTGTTATTTGAAAAAGGTGCTATTAGCAGATATTAAATAAAAAACAAACTTTCCAAAGTCTCTTGATTTGTTTTGTGCAATGGTGCTTGTAGCAGATACTAGGAGATGGATCTATATCCTTTAGTTGATTAGACTCAATTCCAATGACCAATCAAATGTCTCTATTGTCATTGTTTTGATATTTCAAATGTAACCGTTATAGCAGTAATTGTATCAAAAAAAAATTTCTAGCCAGAGTTCTTTGTTTTTGTAAAACAAACTTTGGCATCTTCTATCTTCATCCATCTGGAGCGGAGTGGGTCCATCTTCAAGACATCCGACGCGGAGCATCCTTCCAGGCCGACAACTACCCGATGAATGAATATTCCTTTAAATGACGTCATCCAAGATGGCGTCCCTTGAATTCCGATTGGCTGATAGAATTCTATCAGCCAATCGGAATTAAGGTAGGAAAAATCCTATTGGCTGATGCAATCAGCCAAAAGGATTGAAGTTCAATCCTATTGGCTGATCCAATCAGTCAATAGGATTGAGCTTGCATTCTATTGGCTGATTGGAACATTTTTCCTACCTTAATTCCGATTGGCTGATAGAATTCTATCAGCCAATCGGAATTCAAGGGACACCATCTTGGATGACGTCATTTAAAGGAATATTCATTCATCGGGTAGTCGTCGGCCTGGAAGAATGCTCCGCGTTGGATGTCTTGAAGATGGACCCGCTCCGGGCCGGATGGATGAAGATAGAAGATGCCGTCTGGATGAAGACTTCTGCCCGTCTGGAGGACCTCTTCTTCTCGGCTTGGATGAAGACTTCTGCCCGTCTGGAGGACCACTTCTGCCTGGCTTCGTTGAGGACTTCAGCCCGGTTGGGTGAAGACATCTCAAGGTAGGGTGATCTTCAAGGGGTTAGTGTTAGGTTTTTTAAGGGGGTATTGGGTGGGTTTTAGAGTAGGGTTGGGTGTGTGGGTGGTGGGTTTTAATGTTGGGGGTATTGTACTTTTACTTTGGGGCAATGCCCAGCAAAAAGCCCTTTTAAGGGCTATTTGTAATTTAGTATAGGGTAGGGATTTTTTTTATTTTGGGGGGCTTTTTTATTGTATTAGGGGGATTAGATTAGGTGTAATTAGTTTAAAATTCTTGTAATTATTTTATGATTTTCTGTAATTTAGTTTTTTTTGTACTTTAGTTAATTTTATTTAATTCTAATTAATTGTAGTTTATTTAGTTAAAGGGACAGGCTAGTCCAAAATAAACTTTCATGATTCAGATAGAGCATGCAATTTTAAACATTTTTCCAATTTACTTTTATCACCAATTTTGCTTTGTTCTCTTGGTATTCTTAGTTGAAAGCTTAATCTAGGAGGTTCATATGCTAATTTCTTAGACCTTGAAGCCCACCTCTTTCAGATTGCATTTTAACAGTTTTTCACCACTAGAGGGTGTTAGTTCACGTATTTCATATAGATAACACTGTGCTCGTTCACGAGAAGTTATCTGGGAGCAGGCACTGATTGGCTAGAATGCAAGAACTGAAAAAAGGGGCAGTTTGCAGAGGCTTAGATACAAGATAATCACAGAGGTTAAAAGTATATTATTATAACTGTGTTAGTTATACAAAACTGGGAAATGGGTAATAAAGGGATTATCTATCTTTTAAAACAATAAAAATTCTGGTGTAGACTGTCCCTTTAATTTATTTAATTATATTGTAGTGTTAGGTGAAATTGTAACTTAGGTTAGGTTTTATTTTACAGGTAAATTTGTCTTTATTTTAACTAGGTAGCTATTAAATAGTTAATAACTATTTAATATCTATTGTACCTAGTTAAAATAAATACAAAGTTGTCTGTAAAATAAAAATAAACCCTAAGCTAGCTACAATGTAACTATTAGTTATATTGTAGCTATCTTAGGGTTTATTTTATAGGTAAGTATTTAGTTTTAAATAGGAATAATTTAGTTAATGATAGTAATATTTACTTAGATTTATTTAAATTATATTTAAGTTAGTGGGTGTTAGGTTTAGGGTTAGACTTAGGTTTAGGGGTTAATATGTTTATTATAGTGGCGGCGGTGTAGGGTGGCAGATTAGGGGTTAATAAGTATAATGTAGGTGACGGTGGGCTCCGGGAGCAGCGGTTTAGGGGTTAATACATTTATTAGAGTTGCGGTGGGGTCCGGGAGCGGCGGTTTAGGGGGTAAACAGTATAGTATAGTGTGGGTGCTTAGAAACAGGGTAGCAAGAAAGCTGTGAAAAAGCAGAAGAGCAGCAAGATCGATGACTGTTAGTTAACAACAGTCTGCTGCTCATCGCACCATACTCGGTGCGCGGCATTTTGACAGCTTTTTTGATAATTTTGGAGAACGTATTCAGGTCTGTGGCAGCGATGTTAGGCGAACTTAGGCGAGCGTATTGGTGCCATCGAATGCAAGAAAGTCGACGGCTTGATAAGTAGGGGCCATTGTTTTATATAGATAACATTGAGCTCATGTACGTGAAGTTACCTAGGAGTGAGCACTGATTGGCTAAAATGCAAGTCTGTCAAAAGAACTGAAATAAGGGGACAGTTTTCAGAGGCATAGATACAAGGTAATCACAGAGGAAAAATGTGTATTATTATAACTGTGTTGGTTATGCAAAACTGGGGAATGGGTAATAAAGGGGTTATCTATCTTTTTAAACAACAAAAATTCTGGTGTTGACTGTCCCTTTAATACCGCTTCTCCATTACTACTCCGCCACCTCTGAGGCGGCGGACTGCAATCATCCCGATCAGATACGATCGGGATGATTGACACCCCTTGCTAAAGTGGATTATGTCTGCTCGCATCTTCATAAATCAGCCCCTATGAATTACTAGTGTTTGAATTTGTTAGGCAGTCTGAGATATGTCAGCAATAATTCTGGAAAATCAATAGTTCCTTTATCCATATTTGGTAATCACATGAAAAACTAATCTAACAGACATTTTCACAAAGTAGTCAGTGGAGCAAAAAAAACACCAAACTCGTGTGTAAACCCAATTGCATATTCTAAAGTGCGCTAACCCGATATGAAAATTTTCACATAGCAGAATATGTTCTTTTTTTTCATAAATACATATTTCCATACATATATATGATGATATTTTGGTATAATATATATTTATTCCTATATATAGATGATTATATATAGAGATATATGAAGGAATATCTATTTATAAATATGTAAAGCATATTCCTATTCATGAAAAACATTGGAATGTAAAATACTTACAGTAAATACACAAACACTTTATTAAATATGAATATTGCATAAAAATGGTTACATGTTTTTTTCTACTTAACTGCAAAGGGTTCCAATGCACTTCTATATATGTCTATATATATGTACATATGTATTTATGTGTTTATATGTCTATATATATGTACATGTGTATTTATGTGTTTATATGTCTATATATATGTACATATGTATTTATGTGTTTATATGTCTATATATATGTACATATGTATTTATGTGTTTATATGTCTATATATGTGTACATATGTATTTATGTGTATATATGTCTGTAAATTCATATAAACACTTTTAAATATATCAATACATATGTACACAAATATATATATATATATATATATATATATACATATATATATATATATATATATATATATATATACATACATATACATAGACCTGTTTATGTATGTATCTCTGCCTTTTTTGCATGCGCGTAACTGTTACCGTGCCACTGATAATCTGGCCCTAAATGTTTTAATGAAACTATGAATTTATGGGCCTAACTTACAAGCGGAGCACAAAATTATTAGCACAATTGTGTCTTAATAACGCTCAACCACGATCAATAGCACTTATATTTCATGTCCAAAAGGATATTTTCTTGTTAGAGCAATACTCTTGAGCACACTAACATCTGCATGTCAGATAGTACGGGGGCACTACACCCTTCACATAGTAAACTTTAATGGTGGTATACAGTAACATTCATGTTGGATATCGCTCAAGCGCTAAGCCAACAGCTCGCTTATAGTGGTCTCTTTGCTATCCATTAAAAGTATATTTTAGTATATTTATCCTTCCACTTGTAATACCAGATGGTGTGTTCTTTGCAAAACGTAGCACACAATTGAGTTCCAATTAAATCTATCCCATTGGGGCTGATTTATCAAGGGCCGAATGGCCCCTGATGCCCCTGTTTCCACGCGAGCCTTCAGGCTCACCGGAAACAGCAGTTATGAAGCAGCGGTCTTAAGACCGCTGCTCCTTAACTGGTCCATCTGCTCTCAGGCTGCGGACATCAATCCGCCCAATCTCATACGATCGGGCTGATTGACACCCCCTGCTAGCGGGATTGGCCGCGAATCTGCAGGGGATGGCATTGCACAAGCAGTTCACCAGAACTGCTTGTGCAATGATAAATGCTGACAGCCCGTGCTGTCGGCATTTAGCGATGTCTTTCAGACATGATACACTACAGCGTATCATGTCGGAAAGTCATTGATAAATCGGCTCCATAGTGTTTGTTTAAGTGTGAACTATGCATATATGAAAGCTTCAACCCCTAAAATATCTATGTAAAGCCAAGATAGTTTGAGAAAAATCATGCAAAAATGCTGCACTGCAATCTGAATCTGAAATTGCCCTATGTTGCTAATTTAACCTGTGCAAAAGCTCTTCAGATTAGAATATAATTCATAGTTAACTGATGAATCATTCTAAAAACCTTTACTACTCTTCTCTTCAGCTAGTTACTTAAATTCACATGACAGACTCAAGAGGCATTTCCAGTAACCAGATAACATTCAGAGGTGAATCGCTGGCTTTTTACCAAGCATTAACACGTGCCTTACTTTATAGCTAAGCAAATTCTATTTTGGATTTAGAGACATTAAAAATGAATGCTAACTAAATTGCTAAATTGTCATTGCATATGGAGTTTAATGCTTTATCATTTTTATCCCTGTATCTGTTAATCTTACAAATACTAATGGAATAATACAAAATAGTGATGAAACAGGAAGTTTACAGACTTAAAGGGACACTGAACCCGTTTTTTTTCTTTTGTAATTCAGAAAGAGCATGCAATTTTAAGCAACTTTCTCATTTACTCCTATTATCAATTTATCTTCATTCTCTTGCTACCATTATTTGAAAAAGAAGGCATCTAAGCTTTTTTTTGGTTTCAGTACTCTGGACAGCACTTTTTTATTGGTGGATTAATTTATCCACCAATCAGCAAGGACAACCCAGGTTGTTCACCAAAAATGGGCCGGCATCTAAACTTACATTCTTGCATTTCAAATAAAGATACCAAGAGAATGAAGAAAATTTGATAATAGGAGTAAATTTGAAAGTTGCTTAAAATGTCATGCTCAATCTGAATCACGAAATAAACATTTTGGGTACAGTGTCCCTTTATAGGGACAGTCTACTCCAGAATTTTTATTGTTTAAAAAGATAGATAATAACTTTATTACTCATTCCCCAGTGCATAACCAACACTGTTATATAAATATACTTTTCCCTCTGTGATGACCTTGTATCTAACCCTCTGCAGACTGCCCCTTATCACTGTTCTTTTGACAGACTTGCATTTTAGCCAATCAGTGCTGACGCATTAGTAATTACACGGGAGTGAGCACAATGTAATCTAAATGTCACACATAAACTGGAGCTGTCTAGCTGTGTCAAAATGCACCGAGATAAGAGGCAGCCTTTAAGAACTTAGAAATTTTTATATGAGCCTTCCTAGGTTTAGCTTTCAACAAAGAATACCAAAAGAACAAAGAAAATTTGATAGTAAATTAAAAAAAATGAAAATTGTTTAAAATTGCATGCCCTATCTGAATCATGAAAGTTTAATTTTGACTAGACTGTCCCTTTAAGATGTGACTTTCTGCTCTCTTTCACACCAGATTCACTTTTGATCTCGTACTGTCAGTTTCCTGTCCCCTCCACCCATATAGTTGTACCGAAAACTAAACATAAGGCAGCAGAAAGGTTAAAACCGAACCTCTGAGCTTGAATTGGTCCCATAGATTTTATATTATAACCCATTAATCAGTGGCCTACAGTACTCATACTCAGTGAAGTCTTTGAGAAGCAAAACAGTACTGAAATTGAGTCACTATTTAGATTTTGCTTGGCAAATATGCTTCTTGTTTTCTGATAACAACATTTCATACTGCATACAGTAGGCTGTTTCTGTGTATACTGGCAGACTCTTAGAATCACCCAGCCAAATAAATAATTTGAACAGCTGTACGTTTTACCCTTGGGCTCTGTGAATGCTGGATTCATGCAGAAGGGAGTGGTTCTAAATATATCTAGCAGTACATTTCTCTCCCTTTACTGTATTGATATTATATTGTACTCATACAGTAAAATATTCACTATAGTTATTTTGCAGGTGATTCAAAGAGATCAAAGGCAAATTATAGAGATAGATTATATCCCAGCTATATATTTATCATATAATTCCCATAGTTTTTCATGGAGAATTATGTAAAACTAATTGTTTTATCTTGAATAGAATATGGCTCAATAACTGCTTTGAACTAGGTAAGACATACTGGGGCATATTTATCAATGTGCGAGCGAACATGATACGAAGTAGCGTATCATGTCCGCAGCACATCGATAAATGCAGATAGCATACACTGTCGGCATTAATTATTGCACCAGCAGGGGGTGTCAATCAACCCGATCGTATTCGATCGGGTTGATTTCTGTCCGTGGCCTCAGAGCAGGCGGACAAGTCTTTAGACCGCTGCTTCATAACTTCTGTTTCCGGCGAGCCTTCAGGGGCCATACAGAGCTTGATAAATATGCCCCACTGTATCTATTTCCCATATTCGTAAACAAATTCTATATTTAGGTATTGCTATATTAAGTAAGTAATATTAAGTTAAGGAAATATAGAACCATTTAAAACTTTCAAACAGATTAGAAATGTGTTTTAAAGCTTAAAAAACGTGTTCATGAAAAGAATAACATATAGGCCTCTATTTATCAAGGTCTGGCGGACCTGATCCGACAGTGCGGATCAGGTCCGCCAGACCTCGCTGAATGCAGAGAGCAATGCGCTCTCCGTATTCAGCATTGCACCAGCAGCTCGCTGGTGCAACGCCGCCCCCTGCAGACTCGCCGCCAATGGGCCGCCAGCAGGGAGGTGTCAATCAACCCGATCGTACGTTGATTTCTGGCGATTCCTGTCCGCCTGCTCAGAGCAGGTGGACAGGTTATGGAGCAGCGGTCTTTGTGACCGCTGCTTCATAACTGCTGTTTCTGGCGAGTCTGAAGACTCACCAGAAACACGGGCCGTCAAGCTCCTTTCGGAGCTTGATAGATAGGCCCCATAGTTATTTTTCCTTGTATATATGCCTGAAGCATGTTTATCATTATACATCCTAGCCCTACCCATAGGCGGTCCTAGTGTTAAGCCAAATAGGAGACTGCCTAAGGCCTCAATCTTGAAGGTGTCTCGCAGAGGGGCATAGTAAAAATGGTCTTTCTTCCTTTTCTTTTCTGCCCCTGGGATGTTAGTTTTTGGTAGTATAGAAGCCCTGCCCATTATTTTACTCCTGGTACAGCTGGATATTCTAATACTGTAAGTTCTTTAGCTGTCAAGTGCAAGCTCTTCACTTCCCTCTACCTTCTGCCTGCCCACGTGCGGTGCTTTCAGCTTCAGCATACTCGGGACGCAGAGGGGACACAGGCAACAATTTAACACGTAAAACGGAAAGGAGGACTGCATTTTGAGCATTTTATCCCCTGCAACCAGAGGTGATAACAATTCTTATATTCTCTCTCTCCTATCTATGTCCCTTATCTCACATTCTCCAGCTCATCCTCTTCTTTCTTTACTCTTCTCTCTCTCTCTCTCTCTCTCTCTCTTTCACTCCCCTCTTTTCTTTTTTTACCTCTTCTCTCCTTCCTCTATTGCCCCCTTCTTGTCTCTCTCCACTCTTTTTCTTATCTCTCTCACTAACTTCTCTTTCTTCCCTCTCCTTTCTCTTATTACTTCTTTTTTCTTCTCTCTTTTCAATCTTTACCCCATCCTCTCGCTTCAGTCTCCCTCTCACCTCTCTCCCAATCCCCCTCCTCTCTCCCCCTCCTTTCTCTTCTCTCATCTGCCACTCCATTTTCTCTTCTCCCCCCCCCCCCCTCTCTTGGTCTTCCTTTTATTTTACTTTCTACTCTCTGCATTCTCTCCTCTCAACTCTACTCTGTTTTTTCTTGTTGTCCTCTCACTTTTCTTTTCCTTGCTATCTCTCCTCTTTGTTTCTCTCTCTCTCTCTCCACTCTATCTTCTCTCTCATTTTTTTCCACTGTTTCTTATCTCTCATTCACACTTTTTTCTCTCTCTTCTCTCACCCTTCCACCTCTCTTTTCCATTATTCCTTCTTTCTCTCTGTTTCTTTCTCCCTCCAATCTCTCTCATTGTGTTTTTTTCTTATTTTCTTTTTCCTTTTATTTTCTTTCTCTTTTCATTGCATTATTATTGAGAGATTAGGTCAAATTTAAGACCAAAACATAAATTATCTAAAAAGAAAAGAAAAAAGAGGGAAAAGTATTGTACACAACCAGGTGTACAGTTCAGTACAGTACCATACTTGATAGGTAACAAAAATCTATACTATAATCGAGTTTGTAACGCATCAGTCGCCGTCGCCAGTTGCGCACGCATCCTCAAAGGAATGTTGGCTGCGTGAGTCAGCCAAAAAAATTTTGACTGCACGCTCAGGCAAAAGAATCCACGTGGATGCAGCTTATGCTGCATCCAGGTGAATTCTGAAAATGGCAGGGTGGTGAAAGAATCCACTGCAGGTGGATTCTTTCATTACCCTGCCATTTTCAGAACCCACCTGGATGCAGCGTAGGCAAACCCAAAGCCTTAAAAAAAAACATGCAACCACCCGCATGAAATAACTAAAAAACATGTAAACCGCCCACAAGAAATAAAAATAAAAACACGCAACCGCCTGCAGGAAGTATAAAAAAAAACCTAACCTCCCGCACAAAGTATTAACAAACACCTAAACTGTCAACCCCACATCGCAAAACAATAAAGTAATTAACCCCTAATCCGTAAATAACATAATTAAAATATTAACCCCTTAACTGCCAACCACCCACATCACAAAAAACCTAATAAACCTATTAACCCCTAAACCGCAAAACCCCCACATCGCAAAAAACCTTTTTAACTTATTAACTCTTAAACCACCAACTCTCTCATCGCAATAACCCTAATTAACCTATTAACCCCTAAACCACCAAACCCCCACATCGCAATAACCCTAATTAATATATTAACCCCTATACCGCCAACCGCCCACAATGAAAATAACTAATTTAATTACTAAGCCCCCTAACCTAACACCCCCTAACTTGACCCCAATTACTACTAAATTACAATTAAAATAAAAAAAAACTAATAATAAATTACAAAAAATAAAAAAGTCTAACATTACAGAAAAAAATAAACAAAATGATCAAAAATAAAAAAAAATATAGCTAATCCCTATGAAAATAAAAAATCCCCCCCAAAATAAAAACACCCCTAATCTTAAAAGGGCCTTTTGTAGGGCACTGCCCCAAGTTAAACAGCTCTTTTACCTCTAAAAAATACTAAGTCCCCCCCAACAGTAAACCCCCCCCACCAGCTAACCCCCCAAAATAAAAAAACCTAACACTAAAAAAAACTAAACTACCCATTGTTCCTAAAGGGGCATTTGTATGGGCATTGCCCGTAAAAGGGCATTCAACTCTTTTACTGCCCTTAAAAGGGTAATCAGCTCTTTTCCAAGCCCAAAAAACCCTAATCTAAAAAAAACACCCCAAAAATTAAACTAAAAAGCCGAAACCTAAGCCCCAAATAAGTACTTACTGCTCCTGAAGTCCGGCGGAGAAGGTCTTCTTCCAGACGGATCCTTCATCTTCTATCTTCATCCGGTGTGAAGGTGGCACGGAGAGGAGGTGCGGAGCTGTGTTCCCGATGCCTGGATCCTCGCCGGCGGACCTCAATGGCGACGGTCCTCGTCGGCGTGGGGGCTCCTCTTCATGTAATCGTCCGTCGCACACTAAAGATTGAATGCAAAGTACCCCATATTTATTAAAAATTTCAGCCAATAGGAATGCAAGGTACCCCAAATTGATTGCGGTACCTTGCAGAAACGTCGCCACCGCTGAGGACTGCCGCCATTGAGGACCGCCACGGAGCATCCAGGAATCGGAAACACAGCTCCGCACCTCCGCTCTGTACCGCCTTTACTCCAGATGAAGATAGAAGATGATGGATCTGTCTGGAAGAAAACCTTCTCTGCCGGATTACTGGACCAGTGACTCTGAGAACCTATTTGGGGCTTACGTTTAGGCATTTTTATTTTCATTTTTGGGGTGTTTTTTTTTTAGATTAGGGGTTTTGGGCTTGAAAAATAGCTTATTGGGGGGTTAGGTGGGTGCGTTTACTTTTAGGGTGGACTTAGTATTTTTTTAGAGGTAACAGAGCTGTTTAACTTAGGGCGATGCCCTACAAAAGGCCCTTTTAAGGGCTATTGGTAGTTTAGATTAGGGGTGTTTTTATTTTGGGGGGCTTTTTTATTTTTTATAGGGGTATTAGTTTAGGTTTAATTTTTTTTATTTTGGATAGCTTTGTTTATTTTTTCTGTATTTTTTCATATTTCAATTTTGCCTAAGGCCTCACCAACTCTAGAGCTGCCTCCCAGTTTCATTTTTATGTATATTACTTCCTTGATGCTGGAGCCAAGGTACTGAGGTTTCTGTGTTCTCGGCTGCCTCTCCTAACTGAGGATATATTTCCCATCCTATTACCAACTTCATTAATCATAAGAAATTATTTTATTTACACGCTGCTAAAAATTTTGGCCTCAGCAAGCACTTTGGAAAATCTTTTCTAGGTTGAATTTCCACATTACTGGTTCAAGAAATAAAAAGGCTAATGCATGACAACATTAGCAGAGGTTTGGTAACAAGTGTTTGTGCTGGATTAAAGCATACTGTGCCTTTAAGGAGGCAGCTTCTTGTGAAGTATCTTGTCTCACTGTTTTTTAGTTTTAATCTTGTTTAGTAATAATTTAAAGGTGCTGGTATTCTTGATAGTTTAACTATTTCTATACATCAAGAAGTTAACAGTTATAGTCATAATCGAGCTAATCTTGCAATGTGCAGCTGTGAAGAAGTGTAGGTCCAAATCTTTAGGATTTCCACCATTTTTAAGTTGCATTGTTGTGGTGAGTTTGTTATGATGAGATATTAGATTCACTAATGAGTCTTATTTAATCTTGGAAATTAACACCTTTGCATCAATTGTGCCTCACTCGTACTTAAGGCCCTCTTGTTAAACTACAGTGAAAATGCCTTTGTTATGGCAGAAATATATGCTTCACAATGGTGTCATGATCAGTGTTCCTTCACTTCTCCTGCGACTCCTATTTTCTGCCCCTATTTCTACATGGTTGACTGAATTATACCTTGTATCCTGGATACTGTTAGTTCATCTTCTGCTCCTAACGCGATGCATGATTCGGAATGGCTTACTGGCATCTAGACCCTTGGCTTTTTTCTAGACTTTGCCTTTGCCTGCTATCTGATATATATATATATATATATATATATATATATATATATATATATATATATACATATATATATATATATATATATATATATATATATATATATATCAAAACAAGATTGATAGAGAGAGATCCTAAATCCGTTACTGCCCAGTGTATGCTACCCAAGAAGTTCTTCAACCTAAAGCTTTACATATGCATTGACACAAGTAACTAAACTATGGGGGTGGGGGTTACAGTTTATGAGCTCTTTATGAGCTATTGAACATCGGCCGTGAGTAGGATTTGAACCAGAGCCCATAGCAAGGGTTTCTTAGCTTCAATTCTCAAGAAGCACTATGAGGCCAAATTGTAAGTATTTCTATGAATTTATTGTTCAGTAACTTAATCATTGTGATGAGCTGTCTTTTGTTCAGGTAAGGAAATATTTTAAATCTTGAATGTTAGGGCTGGAGTACTAGAAACCAAACAATTCTGCCCTAAGTTATCCTGTCTTGTTATAGCCTCTCTAGTTATTTTCCTTTTTTATAGTAACATCAGATAAAAGACAATTGGGGCAAGATTACATATGCAGAGCCGCCCGCAAAAGTTGGCAACTCCAGCTTTTTTGCGAATTGAACCTATACGGCGTAGCATACAAGTTACGCACATATATTTTACCGTCACCCACATTTTTTACTCACATAAACTAACATAGAACTGGCGTCACCAATCGGTACCATATATTCAGGGCAAGGACTTACGCTGGCAGATTTGTAAAAACGACTCCATTTTCATCTCGCCACACATAGGCAGGCGCAGCAACCCTTGCACTGACTAAAAAAGCAACCTAACTCCCTGGAAGCCTTAACAAACATACATTTAAGCAGCACATCTCAAATAGTTAAACCTTGCTGCCCACTTAATTATTCAAAGCAATATTCCTCCTCTGCAATTGTGTCAAACCAATCACAAACAACACAAATTTTCCCCCGGAAGAATTAAAACACCTGGCACACAAAGCACACCCTGATTACCTACCATCATATCCTGAGACCTGAGAGGAAGTGTTTGGAGAGGCTAAGTCATGAGGCACAAGGAGTGCCACATGGATCACCAGCCCCAGGTGCGTCCCCTGTTGTTCAAGCTTCTGGTCCTGCTGGTCACGGAATGCTGGTCCTGCACAACCTAAGGCCTGCAGGGACACTCAGATGGCAGCATCAGCAGAGGGGCAAAGCAAGGGCACCCAGGATGCACAGGGCACACGTCTAATTTAGGGACATTGAGCATCAGCAACATTATGTGATGTTTATAACTGAGGTTGTGGACAGGGGGACACTGAGGAGGACTGAGGATGATCAATTACAGGATTACATGATCCAAGAATAATTCACATGTAAGTGATATGCTCTTAAGGACACTAAACCATATTGGTCACAATAATTAGTATGTATGGCTGTATCTCACCTAACCATGTGTATGTGTATATTTCATGTTTTGCATGATCTCATACAGAGGATTCACATTTCATGTAGATTCATCTAGTACATTCCACACCCTTTCACTTAACCCCCCTAATTCATGCATATGTCTCATTGTGTTATTCATGTTTAGATGTCACTTTTAATTTCCTATGCTCATGAATGGAAAAACACATATCTCATCCCAATTTTCCATTAACAGGTATCTAATTCTATCACCATATATTACATATATGCCTGTGTGAATTTGTTATGTGTGTGTAACATGGATAAACCAACTCCTACAGAATATTACAATCTGTGCCCATGATACAACTATGTCATGTGAGTTAGAGTAATATATATAGATGATATTACCTGTGGTGTAGTGCCACTCAAACACAGGTCATATCATCATTATATTTAATATTAGTGTACTCTAACACCCATAACATGGATGTGTAATTACATTCAAATGGTAAATAACAGAGTACAATGGTTATGGTGAAAGAGAAATATATTTATTTTTTATGTGACTTTTTTGTTGAGGGAGCTGAGGTGCCTGTGGTTGATAACCTTGTCCTCCTTTCTACAGATGCTGATGTTTCTGGTGGTGTGCTGGCAACAGATGATAGGCTAGAGGCAGTGTCCTGCTGGTGTGTAAAGTGCTCAACCAACACACCCAAAAGCTGATTTTATTCTCTCCATCTATTTTCCATCTGCATCTGCAAATCAGACAGAATTCGCGTCATCTGAGACTGGTTTTGAACACTTGCAATTAACGATGCTGCGATGTCCCTCTGCAGCTCTATGCTACGTCTGTGTAACCTCTCTTTGCCTCTGAAGAACCTCTCTTGGCCTCTGTGTAAGCTCTCTGTGCTTGTGATGAGCCTCTTCTGGAGTATAATGTATTCTTCACCCAGGGGAGAATACAATGCATCCATAGACTCTTGAGCAACAGGGATGGCAGTTGTTCGAGAGCCACGATGTTGGAGAAGAGGTGATGCTGGTGTATGTGCTTCTGCTTCTGGAGTTGGAGGTGCAGCTGTAGCTTCTGCTTCTGGAGGTACAGATGTAGCTTCTGCTTTCTGGAGGCGCAGCTGTAGCTTCTGCTTCTGGAGGTGGAGGTGCAGCTGCTGCTTCTGGAGGTGGAGGTGCAGCTGCTGCTTCTGGAGGTGGAGATGTTGGAGCTTGTCCCAGGGAAGCAGATGGTGGAGATTGTCCCAGGGAAGAAGATGGTGGAGCTCATCCTAGGGAAGAAGATGGTGGAGCTTGTCCAAGGGAAGCAGATGATGGAGCTTTCACAGATGAATAATATTCACACTGAGGACCAGTGTGTGACCACTCCGCCTCTTCAAAAGGCACATTCTGCGACATTGTGCGTGGGTAATATTCATGAGTGACTTGAGACTGTGATTGCATTGGGGGTGTAAATACATGGACCCTTTGTGCCGGTGTTTGCTCCCCCTCACAACCAAAGGGAGGATATTCCTCTGGCCATGACTATTGCCAGGGGTCAAATGGCAATGTCCGTGGCATCACTCCACACTGTTCCTGCGGTTGCCTGAAGACAAGGTGGTTGTTGTGGTGGTGTCATGGCTGTTTGTATCCTGGTGACAGGAGGTTCTGTTGAGGAGTTAAAGGATGAAAGGGATTAGTACAGTCAGATATATGTCCATGTGGGCATACATGCTAGGGCCTATATGGATTCACATATCAAATTCTATAACATGCATGTGCACATTGTTAGTTGATCTATGAGGGATTTGAATATGAGCAGTATACAGGGATGTGTTTCATTCAATAGTTATGTGTACATGTTAATGATGAAATAATGTGTTCTTTAAGTGACACTATGGTCACACAATTTACTTTAGCTTGATCTAGGCACAAAACCTGCTTTATTAAGCTAAATGTATTGGGATGGCTATAGTGTCCTATTAAGGAAAACTCTATGTGTGGATTGTGGCCTGTGTTACTCTGAGACATGTTAGTATTGCACCATTCCACCTCACATCATTTTTTGCATTGTGTTATGTAGCAGTAATGTCAAGTATAGTGTGTAGTGTGTATAATCACACTACACACACTCCCACTCACTCCCAGTTCAGTCAGACACAATCACAACCAAAGACTCAGCCTATCACACTGTGAAAAGAAAAGAAAATATGTGAGGTGTTTGAAAGAAAAAGTGTGGTGTATTTGTACCCTATATGTATGTATGCAATGTGTGCAATATATCAGAATATGTGTAAGTAAGTGTACAAATATACTCAATCCACCAATGCGACCTAACTAATTATTTTGTTTACGCCTGTCTCTCTACGCTAACTAAATCCTTCACTCCTGGGCCGTGTGTTGTAGCTCAATGAACAATCCAAACGCACGCAAAAAATGGCGGCTGTTCATGGGTTTATATAGGGATTTTGAATGGCGTTATTACATGTCTTATTTTTTTTCATTCCGGTTTAGTTTTTACGTGTGATATCCTCATTTGCATAAAACTACTCTTTATTTACAATTTACGCGGATATAATACTGGCGTAAGTTACTGGCTAAGACAGAAATGTGCATTTCTGGACATCACCAGTTTGTTCTACCTACGCCAGTCTAGCATCTGACAACGCAGTATAGGTGATTCCCCGATGTGCAAGGTGAAATTACGGGCGGCGCAGGTTTCAGAAGTTACGGTGAAGCCTGCGCCATATATTTAATCTCGCCCCTGGTCCATCTTACATACAGATGCAACTGTAACTGACTTTTAATAATTATACTTTCTTCTCTTAAAAATCCCTAAAAAGCAAATGCAATTTTAGATGAATATCAAATGTTGCTATGCCAGGTTATTATAACTTTAAATTGTCATATTCGTGGGTACCAGAAACATTAATATGAGTTTACACTACAGATTATGTTTTGCTAATTTAATTAAAGGGACAGTAAAATCATAATTAGATATTAATGATTCAGACAGAACCTACAATTTTAAACAACTCTCCTATTTACTTCTATTATTTAATTTGCTTCCTTCACTTGTTATCCTTTGTTGAAGGTTTTATCTAGGTAATCTCCGGAGCAGCAAATCACCTGGGTGCTAGCTGCTGATTGGTGGCTGCATGTGTATATATATATATATATATATATATATATATATATATATATATACCTATTGTCATTGGCTCACCCCATGTGATCAGTTAGCAACCAGTAGTGCATTGCTGCTCCTTCAACGAATGATACCAAGAGAATTAAGCAAATTTTAAATAATAGAAGTAAACTGGAAACTTGTTTAAAATTGTATGCTCTATCATGAAATCATGAAAGAAAAGTTTCGGGTTTCATGCCCCTTTAATCAAGTTGAGAAAAACCATTTAGATACCTTTGAGTTATTTTTTTTCCTTAGGATTTTATCGTTCCCGCACGAGCGTTAAATTGAGGCTTTTTGCACACTTCAGGTAGTGTGCATATTACAAGTAGAAAGTAAAACTTTTTGCACATGCGTGAAAAGCCGAACTTCAAATATTGTATTTCCCCCATAGACTTCAATGGAACAAGAAAGTGGAAAAAAACACCCTTACTCGATCACGTTTTCAAGTGAGCTAACCTTACATTTAATATTTCACATTTCAATGTTCTTCACAGAGCAGAATATGTTCTATTTATTCTTAGATACATATGTCTATATATATATGATTTTTTTGGTAATTGGGCTAGATTACAAGTAAATCGCTAATTTATTGCGCACATGTAAACGGACAAATTCTCTGCTTACAGGTGCGTGATAAATAACCAGCCATTAGAGCTCAGAAAATTAACTAGATGTCTGAAATAACCTAAAATTGCCCCCAGGTGCCGGGTGTTAGAAAACAAATTTCACTGAAATGTGCTTTTACATAGTGGTCTATGGGAATTGTGTGTTTCCTGTAAATATATATGTAATTATACATGTATATGCATACCCCCCAACTGTCCCGATTTTCGTGGGACAGTCCCGATTTTAGGGTCTGTCCCCCTGTCCCAGATTGCTAGCCATCTGTCCCGATTTGCCCCATGCATTAAAAAAAAATTAAAAAAAATTAAATTCTATTGGGCCCATACTCAGAAGCAGCTGGCTTTGCTCTCACAGGGTTAGATACCTGTTAGATTCCCTGTGGAAAAGGAATGGTGTGAGGGTTAAGCAGGAGTAAGAAGGCTGTATACACTCCACAGGTAATGGTGACCTCTCTAACCTACCTCTGGTAGTGATAATACTAGCATGCCTTTAGTTTTATACAATGAGCAGTGCTAATACCAGGGTAACGAACAGTGGCAGCCGCAGACTGCCAGCTAATGTGCTTGCCAACCCCAGGACCCCATACAATGAATTACAGATACCCATATATGATGTATTGTGTGTGTCTATCTGTATCCATAACTGTGTGTGTGTATCTGTATGTATAAGTTTATGCTATGTAGTGTGTGTGTGTCTGCATGTATAAATGTAAGCTATGTAGTGTGTGTATGTGTATCTGTATGTATAAGTGTGTATCTGCATGTATATGTGTATGCTATGTAGTGTGTGTCTGCATGTATAAGTGTATACTATGTAGTGTCTGTGTATCTACATATATAAGTGTATGCTGGATGCATAAGTGTATGCTATGTAATGTGTGTGTGTGTATCTGCATGTATAAGTGTATGCTATGTAGTGTGTGTGTGTATCTGCATGTATAAGTGTATGCTATGTAGTGTGTGTGTGTGTATCTGCATGTATAAGTGTATGCTATGTAGTGTGTGTGTATGCTATGTAGTGTCTGTGTATCTGCATGTATAAGTGTATGCTGCATGTATAAGTGTATGCTATGTAGTGTGTGTGTATCTGCTTGTATAAGTGTATGCTATGTAGTGTGTGTGTGTATCTGCATGTATAAGTGTATGCTATGTAGTGTGTGTGTGTGTATCTGCATGTATAAGTGTATGCTATGTAGTGTGTGTGTATGCTATGTAGTGTCTGTGTATCTGCATGTATAAGTGTATGCTGCATGTATAAGTGTATGCTATGTAATGTGTGTGTGTGTATCTGCATGTATAAGTTTATGCTATGTAGTGTGTGTGTGTGTATGCTATGTAGTGTGTGTGTGTATCTGCATGTGTAAGTGTGCTACTGTGTATTTTTGCTGACTTTAAAGGCCAGAATCTAGAATATTAATGGGGAATGCAGAGAGCAGTTTTAAAGAATTTATTATTAAATGTCCAATTAAGATAAAAAATATTTAGCAATGTCTTTGCAAAGGCTAATTAAATACATAGCTCACATAGCCATACCAGTGGTTTGAGCTTGTGTTTGATTTGCTGCCTAAGTGTACTAAAATATATGACTTTATTAATTTTTTTTATTTATATTACTTTAATCTTATGATTTTTTTAAGCCCCACCCACCACATTACAATTTTGTGCCGCGGGGGGTGTCCCTCTTTTGAATTTTGAAATGTTGGGAGGTATGGTATATGCATGTGTTAATATGTATATATATGCATATTAACACATAAATATATATGTATACATTCATATATTGCATATTTACAATCTGCTGTCCATCGCTGTGCGACTTACCCCCTTCGATGCACCAGTTCTCATGCCGTGTCTGACTCACGGCATGAGAAGGAGGCTCTCATTGGAGCCTATGGAAGCATGCTGTCGTGAGGGCAAAGCTTCTGTGCAATGCGAACGCAAGATTGCATTCTCATTGCACCTAAGTTGTAATACCAGTGCCCAATTGCCTGTGCTGGTATTACTAAGCGGAACACATATATCGTTTTCGCAGGCCGATATTTTGCACTCCACTTATAATGTAGCCCTTTATTAAATATGAATATTGCATTTATATGTTTTTCATGTTTTCAGCTATTTGACTGCAAAAGGATATCGAGCACAAATATATATATATATAAAAATAGTTAGACGTGTCTCTATGTTAAATCCCTTTGCATGCCTTTTTTTCTAACACCTGAGACCTATCCCTGAGCACTTAAAACTTTTTGTGCAATATTTTTGTTAAATATTGTTTTATGAGACAGTGTTATTATATAATTTTGAATGTAATTTTGATGTGTTTTGTAGCACTTTTTATTTGAGTGTAACAGTTAACCAGAACTCTAAAATTGCGATATCCGATTTGTGTTAAATTAAATTGCACTGAAGCAAACGCATTTACCTTCAAGTTGTAAGATGAATGCTACTTCCGATGTGCGCAATAAACCCCTAATTGCTTGCGTGCAAGACTTAGTGCACCACTCGTAATCTAGCCCTAAGTCTTTGCATTAGCAACAGAGCATTATCCAGAATTTATGTCTAAGTGACAACATAGAAAGCAGTAATTGAAGTATTATTGCCTCAGGGAAGTGTTAAGGAAGTCAAACGGAAAGCTGCTTTAGCGCTTAGTCAACATTCTATATTCAGCTTTGTACGAACATATTTTACAGTATGTATTGTCACCCTTCCCTAATTAACGCTTTAGAGGAAATTGTATAACCTTAAAATGATTGCATTAAAGAAATGGTATGCATATATGTATATATATATATATATACAGTATGTATATATACAGTATATATATATATATATGTATATATATATATATATATATATATATATATATATATATACATACATATATATATATATATATATATATATATATATATATATATATATATATATACATATATATATATATATATTCATGTATGTATACAAACACTTATTTAGGGAATTGTGTGTAATTTTTCTGAAGGTAGTGTAAGTTTATGGCAAGCTAAAATATGCTCCATCTTCTGTGTAAACGGAGTTTGTGTAACTCATGGCAAGCAGGAAATTCAACTTAAATAGAAGCAGCAAAACCTTGTAGCCAACTATTAAATATAAAAAATATATTGGAACACTCAACAAAATTGTTCAAATCATAATTTATGCAGAGCATTGGTTCCATTTATCAAACCACATAAGTAGCATTTGAGCTCTTGCTGTGTAAGTTAAGAAGCAGTGGTCTGAGAGACCTCTGAGCTGGTAAATGAAAATCATCTCAGACTGATCTTAGAGCAAGGGTGGGTCTGCACAAAAAAGAGTTTGTGCAATGATAACTGGCGTAATGAAAGTCTCCTTGCAAGCCCCAAACTCAGGAGGACAGGACTGGGCTCTAAGCTTTTTTTTTTATAGATTTTGATGCCCCCATGATTTGTCATTAAAGATGTTCCAAATACACATTCTGCACTATTTGACACTTTTTTAAAGTTATCAAATAGTTAACCGGTACGCTTGCGGCTATTCCGGCCCAGCGTACCTGGTTTTCAATCCGCCTCCCTGGAGGCCGTGGATGCCATAGGAATTAATGGGAGTCTGAAAGCAGCGAAAGCTTATGTTCGATGCTGCCAGATATCCCATTGATTTCCATGGTAGAAAACCCTAACATAAGCCCCGAGTCTAAACACCCCTAATCTGCCACCCGACATCGCTGGAACCTAAATAAAATGTATTAACCCCTATTCCACCGTTCCCGGACACTGCCGCCACTAAATAAAGTTATTAACCCCTATCCTGCTGCTCCCGGACCCCGCCGCCACCTAAATAAACGTATTAACCCCTAAACCTCTGGCCTCCCACATCACTACCATTAACTAAACCTATTAACCCCTAAACCGCCAGCCCCCCACATCGCCATAAACTAAATATTTAAGCTATTAACCGCTAAACTTAACAATCCGCTAACTTTAAATTAAAATTACAACATCCCTATCTTATAATAAATTAAAACTTACCTGTATAATTAAAAGAAACTATATTAAACTATTAATTAACCTACCCTAACTATTGTACTAAAATTACATTAAACTAGCAATTAAATTAACTATTACATATTAAAAAACTCTAACCCTACTCAAATTATTTAAATCTACTATTAAAAATTACTAAATGACAAAAACGAATAAACACTATGTTACAAAAACAAACAAACACTAAGTTACAAAAACAAACAAACCATATTATCAAAAATAAAAACGAAGTACACCTAATCTAATAGCCCTATCAAAATAAAAAATCCCCCCCAAAATAAAAAAACTCTAGCCTACAAAAGGGAATTTTGTGGGGCATTGCCCCAAAGAAATCAGCTCTTTCACCTGAAAAAAACCCACAAAAACCCCCCAACAGTAAAACCCACCACCCAACCAACCCCCCGAATAAAAACCCTATCTAAAAAACCTAAGCTCCCCATTGCCCTGAAAAGGGCATTTGTATGGATTTTGCCCTTAAAAGGGCATTTAGCTATTTTACCTACCCAGACCCTACTTTAAAAATAAAACCCACCCTAAAAACCCTTAAATAAACCTAACACTAACCCCGACGATCCACTTACATTTTTTATAAGTACCGCTTGAAGGATCCATCCAGCCGGCAAGAAGTCTTCATCCGGGCAGCCTCTTCTATCTTTATCCATCCGGCGAAGTCTTCATCCGTGTGGCCTCTTCTATCTTCATCCATCCGGCGCGGAGCGGGTCCATCCTGAAGACATCCGGCGCGGAGCTCCTCTTCAATACGGTCGCCGCCGTAAACTGGAACTTGAATGCAAGTGACGTCAATTAAAATGGCGTCCCTTGCATTCCTATTGGCTGAAAGGTTCCAATCAGCCAATAGGATGAGAGCTCAATCCTATTGGCTGATTGGAACAGCGGAATAGGGGTTAATGCATTTATTTAGTGGCGGTGGGGTCCGGGCGCGGCGGGATAGGGGGTTAAAAACTTTAGTATAGTGGCAGCGTTTAGTGACAGGGTATAAATAAAGTTGGGAAAAAGCCGAATAGACGCAAGATCGATGACTGTTTGTTAACAGCAGTCCGATGCTCATCGCCCCGTACTTAGTGCGTAGCTTTTTGCCATTTTGTTTTATAAATATGAAGAGCGTATTCAGGTCTGCGACCGCGATGTTAGGTGATATTAGGTGAGCGTATTGGTGCCGGTGAATGCAGCATAGTTGAGGCTTTGATAAATATCCCCCCTTATCTCTTGGGACCAGTGATATCAATGGAATAGTGAACTAATTATTGACCACGTGCAGTGTAAGATAATTCCTGCTATGTTCACTTTAATTTCTTAGGACAATATAATGCAAAAGTGGTTGAGTTTCAAAATCGCAGAGCAATTACAGAGTCAATTTTATGGTGTTTGGCTTTACCTTTTTTACACTATTCATACACTGCATAATTGTATGCATAATTAATATAATTTTCCTATTGTTTTTTTCTGCAAGACAGGAGCCTATCTCAATTACAGGTCCTGTCTGCAGATGTGGCCTGTCTGTCCTCTCTTATCTCCCTCCTGGCTCTTTGTGCTCTAGATAATGTTTGACTCAGACATCTCTACATATCAGAGAGCCCAGGAGATCCAGAGTATGCTACAAAATATAGACACAGATATATAGTAATATCTATTTCGAAACACTTAGAAACTATTCTGCTATATGCAGAACATTGGAATGTGAAATATTTACAGTAAATACATAGTATGACACTTTATTAAATATGAATATTGCATAAATATGTTTTTACATGTTTTCATCAACTTAACTGCAAAGGGCTCTAATGCACTTATATATGTCTTATGTGTGTATTTATGTGTTTATATGTTGTGTATATATATCTGTAAATACATATATACACAGATAAATACATAAATACATAAGTACACACACAGATGTATATATATATATATATATATATACACACACACATCTTTAGACCTGTATATGTACTGTATGTATCTCAATGTTAAAATCCTTTGCATGCCTATTTTTTCCTAACAGCTAAGATCTCATATCTTTGAGCCTTTATAATGTGTGCAATTTTTTTTTTAATATTTTTTTTTAGATAGTGTTATTATGAGTGTAAGTGTACTTTGTAGTGTATTTTTAATGTGTTTTGTGCAACTTTTTAGTTTCACGAAAGAGTTAACCAGAACTCTGAGGATACGGTAATCATTCTAGCGTAAATCTATATTGCTCGTCTTAATCTCAAGTGATCGTGTTTACTTTCAACTCGTAATACCAGCGGTAAGTCTGACAAGTGCAAACACCAGCGATAAACCCTTTATCGCTCGCACGCAAGTTTGCAATCCACTCGTAATCTGGCCCATTGTGAGTAAATAAAACGTTCCAAAATTTCTGCTTGTTAAATTCAAAATCAAAATACAATTCTTTGATTAAATCATATGTAATGCTCCTAAGATGATAAAACAGCTTTATATATTTTACACTTAGGTGGTATAAGTAGATTTTCTTCCACTCTAATTACACAGTAATTTGTTCAGATAGTAAGTTAAAGCAAAGTAAAAATTCACCTTCAAACCATTAAATAGTAGGCACATGGTATACATATTCTTCCGAGGTAGAGAGACCTTCAGCGCCACAGCAAGACACCTGTCCAGGCTTATTCACAGCACTTGCGTGAAGCGAAGCTTAATTTAGATCCTTGTACCAACACTTTGTCATAGCTGTAGTGCAACCTGGACACTCTGTGGATAATCTGTGTGTCTGTATAACATCGGTTATTCGGATACTACTAATATAGGTATGTAATTGTAATGTAGCATAACAATAGCATATTTGTTTCACCCCCATATAGGAGTCACATGACATGGGGCTTCTTCTGGTCTGATATTAAACCCCTCAAGTACCGGGAATTATAGAGAAAAACTTGCTCAAAGTACTAGAGAAATTTTAACCTTTTTGCTATCACTCCATTTAAACAGAATTTTTATTATTTTTATTTACCTATCAAAATGGTATAGTTCTTTTAGGTAGATAACCTAAGGCATTTATGGCATTACCTGTAAATGTAATGTGATTTATGTTGGGATGACTTCTAGAAAATTCAAAGTAACAATATTGGAGCATTTAAAAAATATAAAATCAGCCAAAACAGACCTTGAAGATGGCAAAAAATTGACAAGTGTGGCAAGCCATTTTCTATATGCTCATCAATCCAGAAAGTCAGACCTCAGGTGCTTTGGGTTGCAAATAATTTTTCTAGGTATCCGAGGTGGTGACATTGAACAAACCCTATTAAAAGCTGAAACACGCTGGATCTATTTATTAAATACTGTACAACCTAATGGCTTAAATGCATACAATAATTATTTTACTTTTTTACAATAGGAAACACGCCCAAATTACATCAAGAGGCTAATATGAGGAATGGAACGTTTGCGTACAACAGTATTGACACTGAGGTATCAAGGGTACTCCATTGATAAGAATATCCACAATACAAGGCCCATCATTTTTATTCCAACATGGCCATCACTAATATATTATAATAGCACTGATGGATGATATTTTTATCTAATATTTATTTAGCCTGTCATTCTCTTAATTAATTCTCAAGACACAATTTATAATAGAATGATATTCCAACGCAAATCTTCACATGTTCACTTACACATTTCATCTTAATCTAGTTGCTTCACTTTTTCATCAATAGGAATGACATCATTCCTAACGCAATTTTCCATGCACAGAGCACTATTATGTTATTTTCACTCAGTCACAACTTTTATGGATACATTAAAATAATACCTCAGATGGATACATTTTATTTTTCTAGTTGGACTAATTGTACCTAAATATTCAATCCATAGTGATATCTACTAGAATAGTAGGCAAGAAATCATATACACTCCGTAATAATAAAATTGTTATCAGGATGTGGGATTGGTTGGATTACAGTATAACCCACAGATCCATTACCTGGCATTCCATCCGCTAATATAGGAATGTACTGTTTATCATTTGAATAAATATGAATCTGCTGACCACATTCATCTACCAATATTATATGATGACTGAGATATCCATCGGATTAGCCGATTCTGACGTCACAAATAGGAGGCGTTGTACAAGACAGGAAGTGGATAAAAGGCGGCAAATTGGGCGGCGCCTCCACTTTTGACAAAGCCGAAATGCGAAACATGTTAAGGAAGGAATGGCAGGATGGTTGGGTGTCCTGCATTTTTAACTTTATGTAGCAAGTTTAGTTACGTATCTCAATGACTCTGAAATCAAAGGGGCTCATAACTATACTGTTGATCAATTTTGGTGCCTGTGGTATGGGCCATTAGTATGATAGTAGCGAGTGTTATAACTTAACAATAGTGTGCAATATATACAAATGTACAGTGAGATAAGCACACTGCCGTTACTATTGTTGATATTAATGTAACTACAATTCTGCTTTAAATGTACAGGCTGATTAGCGATGACTCAAACACAAGACTGTAGGAGATCAGCAGGAATAATTCAGTAGCTGTTGAATCACAAAGAAATTTTCTTGTTGATAGCACTCAGAGCGAAATTCTTTATCCACATACTGGGTGATTCTATATGGTTAATTACCCTAGTCAAACAAGTGGAGCTATTTAATGATTATCAGTAGAACTGTCAACATTACGATAATTTTAGCAACCCACATGTGCGGTATTCCTCCCTTGCTAACCATTTATCCTATTGGCCAATCCCCGTGAGGGGTGGAGATAAGCCTACTGAGTATCCAATATAAGCAGAGGGTAATATTGATTGACACAGTCAAGTATTGCACAAACCGACTTTTAGAAGCAGATCTGGCAACACAACATTTTTATATTCATACAGTAATATTATAAGAGGTATCTGAATTTAATGCTATAACATCATAGCACCTGTTATCCATTATACTGACCTAATGCTCGTTATCACTTGGATTGCAAATACAGCAATTTGTGGGAGAATAGCTAAATCCATTTAGCAGTGTTTAAAACATCAGTGAATTATAAACAAGCCATATATTGCTTCTGTTACACTTTATTAATAAAGCATAAGTTTGGGACATAATTTCAGTGGATCCCCTACTCTAGTATTGAGTGTAAAATCTTACTATATATATAACACTCTGTGGATTAATCTTAAGCCCATGATCGAGACTGTCCGCATTATTACAATTTCAAGAATTATAAGCAGTATATTTACTCCCTGTAATCACTCTTTTTATTTCACATGTTGAACATTATCAGGGGAGGTATCCAAGGTTGCTACTCTACGCTATTAACATCTATCTTGGCAGCCACTAGAGACATTAATATATTGATACTTAGTGTCTCTACATATGGGGTATCACGGTTAGATATTTAGTGTATCTTGACATCTGCACTATACAGTTATCACTTCGATTGTAGACACTGTACAATATCCACAGACTTCAAATCTAGCCCTGCCACATATGATTAGACTATGGTAATTTTCTGTCCAGTATCTGCCTCCTGTGATTAAATTTATCCACACATATGTCATTTTTACTTACCGCTATCTGACTGTGTAGTGTTACATAGTTACACACCCATTTGGCCATATTTACTCCAAAGGATATACATACCGCTTGTGCAATCATAACACAAATGATTGTAAAAGCTTCTATGGGGTCCCCTTTCCTCAGAAAGAGCAGACATGCATGGTTTGCCATTTATTTTTGGTAATTAAAAGGCCGCTAATTTCAGCTGCGCACCACACTTCTGAAAGTCCCAGCAGTGAAGGAAGTTAATTAGCTGACAAGCGTTATAGTATTCTATTGTAAGGAATACTCTCTCATCTGTCACCTCCCACCTAACTGATCTCTACCTAATCTCTCTCAAACAGCTCTCTCCCACCTCCCACACTCCTCACCATCATCTTAGGTACAGTTTGCAAGTATGTAGTTTAGGGATTTTTATTTTAAATTATTTTTTACATTATTTTTTATGCAGTGTAGTGATCCCTCCTTAATCTTCCCAAACAGCTCTCTAACCCTCCCACTTCCCACTAGAGGCAGCCATCTTAAGTACTGGCAGTAGCCAGTTTATAGGTATTTTTTTTTTAAAATAATGTATTTATTTTGTAATCTGTAGTGTCCCCCCACTTCCCTCCCCCTGATATCATTATATAGTGCCCCCTCTGATTCCCCATTTTTCTGTAGTTTAGCGTCCCTCCCTCTCCTTTCAAAAAAATTTTTTAAGTAGGGTAGGGTCTAACTCCCTACCCCCTCCACTGCTGGGCCCCCCAGCCACCTTCCCTTCCACACTTCCAACCTGCACCAACAAAGATATTTACAGACAGTGACGCAGACAGTGTCACTGTCTGTAATGATCTGACAATCTGCCTTCAAATGATCTGCCTTCATACAAATGATGCTATACTACCAAAAGGATGTGAAAGTTTTTTTTTTTTACTAATTTTTATTAGTGTAAAAGTGCTTACTATTAATCTTTTAGCTTTAAATGATTGAGCTTTGTATCTGGTGAACATTGCTTCATAACCTCATCCAACAAACACTGTAGCTAATGCAAATCATATTACAGTGCTTTTCACCTCAGCAACCCCCCCCCCAAAAACCGAGCCCAGTATACATACATAATTACAAACGCATACATGATATACTTAACAAGATTATGAGTTCAAATCAGCATGGTTACATAAGAACATTTTCTTCTAAGCAAAGAACATAGGTATTTGAAGTATTCTTAATGCCTGTTTTGCTTTGTACAGTTAGTCTAGCGCATCTTCGCGTTAGCGGTCGAGTGATAAAAATAAAAGGATTTTTAGTTTAGCTCCACTTAAAGGGACAGTCAACATCAGATTTTTTGTTGTTTAAAAAAATAGATAAATCCCTTTATTGCCCAGTTTTGCATAACCAACACAATTATAATAATACAAGTTTTACCTCTGTAATTACCTTGTATATATGCCTCTTATTTCAGTTGTTTTGACAGACTTGCATCTTAGCCAATCAGTGCTAACTCCTAGGTAACTTCATGTGCGTGAGCTCAATGTTATCTATATGGCACACATGAACTAACACCCTCTAGTGGTCAAAATTCATTCAGATTAGAAGCGGCCTTCAAACTAAGAAATTTGCATATGAGCCTACCTAGGTTTAGCTTTCATCTAAGAATACCAAGAGAACAAAGCAAAATTGGTGATAAAAGTAAATTGGAAGGTTGTTTAAAATTACATGCCCTATTTGAATCATGAAAGTTTATTTTGGACTTGACTGTCTCTTTAATCTAGGCTTAAGTGTTTTGTGTATTGCAACATAAAGACATAAAACTGAGATCTGCAGGGGGAACATGTTTAGAGAATACATCAGACCTGTCAGAGAACGTTCAGCTAAACCCATTGAACGCCCCTGTTTAATTCACTAGCAGAGGAGGGGAAACCTGCTTGATAATAGGTAAAACACTACAATTTTTTTATTTTGTATTCTTTTTGTATTTTTAAGAATGAATTTCACAGCAAATGTGTTATGTTTTTTTTTACTACATATTTTAATTTGTCCGTAAAATATGTTTGCAAAACAATTTTATCATAGTTTTTGAGATTTAACAACACCAATTTTACAGTGTATTTATATTTCAATATTTAATTTATTCTCTTCATTGGAGCCCATTTGTAATGTATGCATAGCCTGCCTTCACATACCTAAATGCAGGGAGAACTTATTTAAGAAACATACACCTAAATTACAAGTTATGCGCTAAACCCGGTGCGTAAATAACGCCAGAAATGTAGTGGTACTATAGCGCTGCCGTTACAAGTTACAGAAAAACCTTCTTGTGTTGTGCATTATGGTGCGTTAAGCTCCTTACCGCACAAAAGCCAAGTCCTTACTTGACGTGTTTGTGCTCGTTTCCCCCCATAGACATCAATGGAGAAAAAGTGTTAGAAAAAAACTAACTTTGATTGCAGAATGACGATCGCTATAACGCAATCCCTAACATAAACCCCTAAGGATCAATTTATGAATGAGCTGACATAATACGATGTAGCGTATCATGTCCACTGCACATCGATAAATGCCGACAGCATACGCTGTTGGCATTTATCATTGCACCAGCAGCTCTGGTGTACTGCTGGTGCAATGCCATCCCCTGCAAATTCGCGGACAATCGCCGCTAGCAGGCGGCCGCCTCAGAGCAGGTAAACAGGTTATGGAGCAGCGGTCTTTAGGGGCATTTAGCTCCATACGGAGCTTGTTAAATTGACCCCCTAGTCTTAATACCCCAATCCGCTGCCCCTGGATATCGCCGACACTAAATAAAGCTATTAACCCCTAAACCGCCGCCCACCCACATTGCTATCACCTAAATAAAGTTATTAACCCTTAAACCGCCACCCCAACATTGCCGACACTAAATAAAGTTATTAACTCCTAAACTGTTGCCCTCCAACATCGCCAACACTAAATAAACCTATTAACCACTAAACCGCCGACCCCCCACATAGCAAACACTACAATAAACCTATTAACCCCTAATCCGCCACCTCCACATCGCAACACACTAAATTAAACTAATAACCCCCTAAACCTAACACCCACCTAACTTTAAATTAAAGTTACAATATAACTACCTTAAAATAAATAAAAACTTATCTGTAAAATAAAAATAAACTAAGCTTAAACTATAAATAAACCTAACATTACTATTTTAAAAAACTAAAATTTAAACTAAAAATTAGAAAGTACCCCATAAACCCTACACCCACCCAACCTCCCAAAATAAAAAAAAACTAACTCTAAAAAAACCTAAACTATCCATTGCCCCTAAAGGGCAATCAGCTCTTTAGTGCCCTTTAAAAAATAAAAAAGCCCTATTCTAAAAAAAAAAAACATCCAAAAAAATAAAAAATTACCTAACACTAACCCCAAAAAATGTACTCACCGTTCCTGCAGTCCGGACATCCATCTTCTTCAAGGCGGAGTAAAGTCTTCATCCAGGCGGCAACATCTTCATCCAGCATGGGGACATCTTCTTTCTTCATCCCGGTGGCGTGGAGCTGCTCTCAACCTATTGGCTGATTTCAAAATTTCAGCCAATATGAATGCAAGGTATCCTAATAAAAGGGGACCTTGCATTCAATCTTCAGTGTGCGGCGGAGATTGCATAAAGAGGACCCTCCATGCTGGATGTCTGCGTGGCTGCCGTTCCAGCTCCGCTCTGCGCCATCACAGCTCCATGCCGCCACAGCTCTGCGCCACCAGAGCTCTGCGCCGCCACAGCTCCACGCCCCCAGGGTGAAGAAGGAATATGTCCCTGAGCTGGATGAAGATGTTCCCGCCTGGATGAAGACTTTACTCCGCCTTGATGAAGATGGATGTCCAGACTTCAGGAACATCCATCTTCAAAAAAGCAGCATTCAGCTCCTAACGCAGCCCCATTGTTTCCTATGGGGAAACACTTCCTAAGTCTGCACCTAACACCCTAACATGTACCCCGAGTCTAAACACCCCTAACACTTATTAACACCTAATCTGCCGGCCCGCTATCGCTGACCCCTGCATTTTATTATTAACCCCTAATCTGCCGCTCCATACACCGCCGCAACCTACGTTATCCCTATAAACCCCTAATCTGCTGCCCCTAACATCGTCGACCCCTATATTATATTTATTACCCCCTAATCTGCCCCCCCCCCAACGTCGCTGCTACCTACCTACACTTCTTAACCCCTTATCTGCCGACCGGACCTCGCCGCCACTATAATAAATGTATTAACCCCTAGACCGCCTCACTCCCGCCTCAAAAACCCCATAATAAATAGTATTAACCCCTAATTTGCCCTCCCTAACATCGCCAACACCTAACTTCAAGTATTAACCCCTAATCTGCCGACCGGACCTCGCCGCTACTATAATAAATGTATTAACCCCTAAAGTAAAGTCTAACCCTAAACACTAACACCCCCCTAAGTTAAATATAATTTTTATCTAACAAAATACATTAACTCTTATTAAATAAATTAATCCTATTTAAAGCTAAATACTTACCTGTAAAATAAACCCTAATATAACGAATAATTATATTGTAGCTATTTTAGGATTTATATTTATTTTATAGGCAACTTTGTATTTATTTTAACTAGGTACAATAGCTATTAAATAGTTAATAACTATTTAATAGCTACCTAGTTAAAATAATTACAAAATTACCTGTAAAATAAATCCTAACCTAAGTTACAATTAAACCTAACACTACACTATCAATAAATTAATTAACTAAACTATCTACAATTATCTATCAACTAAACTAAATTACAAAAAAAAAAACACTAACTTACAAAAAATAAAAAATGATTACAAGAATTTTAAACTAATTACACCTACTCTAAGCCCCCTAAAAAAATAACAAAGCCCCCCAAAATAAAAAAAATGCCCTACCCTATTCTAAAATAAAAAGTTAACAGCTCTTTTACCTTACCAGCCCTTAAAAGGACCTTTTGTGGGGCATGCCCCAAAGAAAACAGCTCTTTTGCATTTAAATAAACATACAACACCCCCCCAACATTACAACCCACCACCCACATACCCCTAATCTAACCCAAACACCCCTTAAAAAACCTAACACTAAGCCCCTGAAGATCTCCCTACCTTATCTTCACCACGCCGGGTATCACTGATCCGTCCAGAAGAGGGTCCAAAGTCTTCATCCTATCCGGCAAGAAGAGGACATCCGGACTGGTAGACATGTTCATCCAGGCGGCGTCTTCTATCTTCATCCATCCGGCGCGGAGCGGGACCATCTTGAAGCAGCCGAAGCGGATCCATCCTCTTCTTCTCCTGACGAATGAAGGTTCCTTTAAGTGACGTCATCCAAGATGGCGTCCCTCGAATTCCGATTGGCTGATAGGATCCAATCAGCCATCAGATTGAGCTTGCATTCTATTGGCTGTTCCGATCAGCCAATAGAATGCGAGCTCAATCTGATTGGCTGATTTAATCAGCCAATCAGATTTTTCCTACCTTAATTCCGATTGGCTGATAGAATCCTATCAGCCAATCGGAATTCGAGGGACACCATCTTGGATGACGTCACTTAAAGGAACCTTCATTCGTCCCATAAAGCTCTTAACTCCTGACTTTTTTCTGCGGCTGGAGTTTTGTCGTTAGAGTTCTTATGCTCACTTCAGCCAAGACTCTAAATACCAGTGTTAGAAAGATCCCATTGAAAAGATAGGATACCCGGTTTTTTAAAAATAACCATTAAAAACAGGGGCACTTTCTTTCATGAAAAAACTTGTAACCATGTAAACACATTGCACCAGATTTTTCAAATACCTTCTTCTCCTGAAAAGTCAGATCTCCGATTCCCCCGCCTGCTTCTTCCTGCTGTACTTACACAGCAATGACGAAACCAGCTTCCTCACCAGATGAACGCTCCTGGGGGGAAGCCGTGATTGGAGAAAGCCGGTTTCGTCATTGGTGCCGAAAAACAGAGGAGCTGCAGGCGTGTAAAATCCGGTGCAATGTAAACTTTCATGAATGAAAGTGCCCCTGTTTTTAATAGTTTTTTTTAAAAAATGGGCACTTTATCATGAAAGTTGACATTCACTTTAAAGTGAATGTAAAGTGAACACGACTGCCTCACGGCAACGTACACAGGCCCTTTGCATAAGCGTCACAGCCCAAGGGAAACAAGGATTAGTTGTTTGAAGAAACGTCAGCAGTCAATCTTTTAGACAATATGGCGGGCGGGAGGGATGCGGTGGATCGGTATAAATTTTAAAATGTAAGAAAATAAATAAATATCAAACATTTCATGAATTAAACTCAGGCTTATTTTTAAAAGTCTATACGATGCCGTGAGGCATCCTTGTTAACTTGTTTGTCATATGCATAAAACATCACCTCTTTAGTGACACTGATCAGTGAGATAGGAGACTGCTTTACTCAGGGTGATTCCTCTCCTTTTTACTTTCAGTTTTAGCTCTATGTAGTTATCCGGTCTTAACACGCCCCCTTTCTGATCTTGTTGCTCCATTAGTATGATTGACATCCAATGCAGCCAATTAACAGCTTCATTTTACATATATATATATATATATATATATATATATATATATATGGGGCGGAGCTGGAACGCCGTCTAAGATGGCCGCACCTAAGTGAGCTCCTTAAAGTGGTGAGGAGTAAGGCACACATCCTACAAGCCCAGACTTTTGTAGCGACCAGAAGAAAGTGACAACAGGCTAAGGGACATCCGCTCTACACATCGGTAACTTCCGATGTCTTGAAACCTCAACGGCACTGCCGCGTGAGTTGCGGCCTACACGGAGATAGCCCAACATACTCGCAGCCTGTAACAAAGCGGAACCTGAAGCTGTGGAGAGATAATCAGCGCGGGGTAATACCGCCAACAGCCGAGAACGCTAGTACACCCAGCTCAGCAAGGTAAACATCAGCCTTTCATTGCAAAACTATAATGGCATATATCGCAAGTTATATACCTGGAGGGCTAGACAAGAAGAGGGCACAGAGTAAATAAGCTATCTCCCACATGTCTAATATGAAAAATCTGTTCGAGATAGATTAATGTCTGCATACTAATAACTTGGGGCATATTGTGTCAACATTATACATGTTTATCATAGACTGATATACCAGGCCATAAAAATAACGGTTGTGCACCAAACTATAAAATAGGACTTTTATTATATGTCGCCACATGGGCCTAGTGCAAGAAGAAATCTAAGGATACCAACGCAGTATAATGGCGGTTCATATACTTTATTCAATGTAATGTACTAGGTACACTCTACAACCACACTTTAAGGGAATATCTGGAGAAGAGTTATATATAGAAAGAGACAGCTATCTTTTGTTTAGCAACACATTAGCCCACTATACACCCACATCCTCTGCCCAATCTGAGATGGCAACTAGAAGAATAGGTAAACAGGACAAAAACAATAAAGCCACTACCAATAACGTTAATACCTTTTTCAAACCTATTGACAAACAAAGAAGCACTGAAGAAATATCAGATTCAAACACAGATAAATTGCAAGAAGAAAGCTGCACTATGTCTCAGAATACTGACAAAGTGAGAGACTCTGGTAATAAGGGCCCAATCACATATAAAGCAATGGAAAATCTCATAAATCAGGTGAAGTCATGTATAAAGGAAGAGTGGGCAGAACTTAAAAAAGAAATTACAGATCTGGGAAGCAAGGTAGATACCCTAGAAGGAGATAGAGAAGACATGACAGCAGAGCTGCATAGTATGTCAAACAAAATGCGCTCCCAACAGAAGCAGATTTTTGAATTAGAAATCAAACTAGATGAAATTGAAAATAGAACTCGTCAAAGTAATATAAGGATTAAAGGGATACCCGAGTCGGTCTTAGGTTCACATCTGAGAAATTATTTAGACGGTCTATTCAGATCTCTAGAAGAGGACCATCCTCATTTACCAACAATACAAATGGAAAGAGCTCACCGCTCATTAAAGCCAAAACCGCCAGAAACCAGCCCCCCCAGGGATGTAGTCATCTGTTTTACAAGGTTTCAGGAGAAGGAACTTATTTTACAATAAGCACGCAAGCAACAAAACTTTAAATACCAAGGAGCTACAATAAAGTTCTTTGACGACCTATCTATAATGACCCTGCAAAAGAGAAGGGAATTTGCAACTCTGACACAACATCTCAGATCCTTAAATATCCCCTACAGGTGGGGCTTCCCAGTGCAAGTCCAAGTGATAAAAAATGGGAAAAAAAATGAATGTTCTCAAGTATTGGAAATTAACTCTTTCTGTACCAAGCTGGATATACCACTTCCAACGCTTGCAACAAATGAAAGAGACAAAGATGAATCACATGAGAAGAGACACTCCCCAATCACCAAACATAGAGCATGGAGCGATGTAACCAAAACTCCACCATTCAAGAAATCTTCTATAACCAGACCCCCAGCTTTCAAAACATGAAACGTAACTTCATTCAAACTGAAGAGATATAGACCACTCAATGTTGTAGATGAAGCACTATATAACATGTCCTACAAGTCGGATGACTCTACAAGAAGACATTGGTAACTTTAGTTTACTTTTACGGATGTTTTATTGGTTGAACTGTGAGATCCTTTTCTTTTGGTGACTTGGAAAGCAGACAAGCTTTTTATATGTCCTATTTAATATTAAGAGCCTTTATAGACTGCCAACATCGATGCCCCTCAGATATCGAAGTAGTTCCATCTTTGAACACCACCTCTTTTATATGGTCCATCTCAAAAGTAGCTAGCCTACTGAAGCTGTCTCCAGCAAATGGCTGAAGCTGCCACCATTTCCCCAAGAGACAACAAGAACTGTGAAAGAAGATTGTGCAACAACCTCGTAGTGCACTTTAGACAAAAATAGACAGTGACACACAACTGCAACTAAAGGAGCAGAGACTCCACCGAGGTGTTATGAACGTTATTTGACCATCTTTTGTGTACTACGAGGAGATCCATGTCTCCCAGCAATAATAGCATTAGATGTTAATATTGTCGTTCTCTCTCAGGGTTATAACTTTATTATAATGTTTATTGTTTGAAAAGTTAATATATTAGTTAAATTTCTGATCATCAGATTGGGTAGCTAATACACAGGTAAGATTGTAAATGAACCTTGAGGTAAGATCGTGCGCTAACCCCACTATAACAAGATTATGTTGGTATTTTTGGGTATATATCAGGTTATTTAATTGTTACTGTTTGTGTATTAATTGTAATACAAAAATTTCAAATGTTTTAATTTATAACTTATAGTATTCCAGATATATTGTATTTATACGTCAAACTAGACCACATTTATTTCTAACCAGTGGACCGATGTGTATCCTACGTGCAATTTACTTTCAGCCACAATGTCCATTAGTTACTTTCGCTATGAAGCAAATACTCTTTTTATAGCCTTACCAGACCACTAATTGTCCCCTACCGTACACCCCTTTATCTATTACCGCTTCTTCTATCTCCCCTCTTGTCAAGAGACAACTCCTTTTCACTCTTAACTTCTACATTGACCCTCTCCCCTTTCTACTTCTCTAAATCCTTTAACGTCTCCCCTAACCTATACTTCAATAAAGAAACACCAACTTTACACCACTCTTCCGGATAACTGACCGTTAGTTACACCTCCTCAATATAAGCAGCTCAATATGCCCGTAACTCAAGCACCCAATAAACTCAATATAGCAACACAAAACGTAAAGGGGTTTCTATCAGCACAAAAGAGGTCCATAGCACTATATGATTTCTATAAAAAGGGCCTTGACATAGTATTCCTACAGGAAACCCATTTTAGGAAAAGACACGAACCCAATCTCCCATCACGCCATTACGATAAATATTACACCAGCTCCAACACAACAAAGAAAAATGGGGTCTGTATATTATTCAAAAAAGGCCTTCCCTTTGAACTATTACAAAGTAGACGAGACGAAGAGGGTAGATTCTTAATACTTGTGGGTACCTGTTATGGTAGACCTCTGACACTTCTCAATCTATACGCCCCTAATCGTCCCAAACCGATCTTTTTCAGAAAAGTGATGAATATGTTACTTGATGTAGCAAAAGGTCCAATATTAATTGCAGGTGACCTAAATTTTCCGATAGACCCGTCATTAGATGTATCCTCGCGGAAATCATACATGCCAACCAAGATGATTAAAGCAAATTGGCAGGCACTTCAAACCATACTAACCTTTGATGTTTGGCGTCTGTCACATGGCTCAACAAGAGACTATACATTCTTCTCACACTCGCAAAAAATTTACACTAGACTGGATTATATACTAGGGGATCAGACATCCTTACAGCTGTTGATAGACGCCAAAATATCTCAAACACCCTGGTCAGATCACGCAATGGTGATAAGCTCATTTGCTTTGCCTCAGAAACCTGGTGTGAGGAACACTTGGAAACTAAATAACATCGTCTTCACAAACCCCATAATGCTACAGTCGATGATAGAGAAGACTTCTCTATTTGTCGATATAAATGACCCACAAGACACTACCCACACCAATAACTGGGAAACATATAAATGTTATATTAGGGGGGAGATAATCAAACTAATGTCTAAACACCACAGACAACAGGAATTAGCTTATAAATCCCTTACCAATTCGCTTAGCATAGCTGAGAAAGAACATCAGGAAAACCCAACCTCTGAGGATCTGTTAATTAAATTAAACAAGGCCAGAGATTCCATAAATCAATATCTCAACAAGAATGCACATAGGCGAGCACTTGCATTAAACTCAAAATATTTTGCAGAGGGCAACAAAGCCGGTAAACTCCTAGCCAGGTCACTCAAAAAGAAGTCATACAGGTCCTTCATTAGATCTATCAAAGACGAAAATAAACATGAACAGGTTAAAAGTGAAGATATTGCGAATACCTTTTCAGAATACTATAGCAAATTATACAATTTAGAGACAAATAGGTCCCCCACCAGACAAGAACAAATTGACAATTACTTAGCGAAACTAGACCTACCATCATTATCAGAGCTAGATAAATCAGACCTAGATACTCCCATTACGCTCCAAGAATTACAAGACACTATCAAACAACTTGCTCCTGGAAAAGCACCAGGCCCAGACGGGTTCACCCCGAAATTCTACAAAATGCTTTTGCCACATATTAGCCCACATTTAGTACAACTCTTCAACACCATTGACAAAAAATCCCCCTTCACTAGTCACATGTTAGAAGCAAATATAACAGTCATCCCCAAATCAGGAAAAGACCCTGCGCAAACAACAAATTACAGGCCAATATCACTATTAAATATTGATGTTAAATTATACGCGAAAATTTTGGCCAACAGGTTAAAGCGCTTTCTCCCAGAGTTGGTATACGCTGATCAAGTGGGATTTATACCCTCACGTGAGGCCAAAGACAACACCACCAGACTTTTACATATTATACATCATTCCTCGATAGATCAAACACCCCTTACCCTATTATCAACGGATGCCAAGAAGGCTTTTGATAGGGTGGAATAGCAATTTCTATGGTCCACCCTATTCAAATTTGGTCTTTCAAAAATTTTTGTAGAAAAAATTCAGGCAATATACACTGACCCCAATGCAAGAGTCATACGGCTAGATTTAGAGTTTTGTCGGTAACGACCCGCGTAGCTAACGCTGGCTTTTTTCTGGCCGCACCTTTAAAATAACTCTGGTATTGAGAGTCCACAGAATGGCTGCGTTAGGCTCCAAAAAGGGAGCGTACAGGCATATTTAACGCCACTGCAACTCTCGATACCAGAGTTGCTTACGGACGCGGCCAGCCTCAAAAACGCGCTCGTGCGCGATTCCCCCATAGAAAACAATGGGGCTGTTTGAGCTGAAAAAAACCTAACACCTGCAAAAAAGCCATGTTCAGCTCCTAACGCAGCCCCATTGTTTCCTATGGGGAAACACTTCCTACGTCTGCACCTAACACCCTAACATGAACCCCGAGTCTAAACACCCCTAACCTTACACTTTTTAACCCCTATTCTGCTGCCCCCGCTATCGCTGACCCCTGCATATTATTATTAACCCCTAATCTGCCGCTCCGTAAACTGCCGCTACTTACATTATCCCTATGTACCCCTAATCGGCTGCCCCTAACACCGCCGACCCCTATATTATATTTATTAACCCCTAATCTGCCCCCCACAATGTCGCCTCCACCTGCCTACACTTATTAACCCCTAATCTGCCGAGCGGACCGCACCGCTATTATAATAAAGTTATTAACCCCTAATCCGCCTCACTAACCCTATAATAAATAGTATTAACCCCTAATCTGCTCTCCCTAACATCGCCGACACCTAACTTCAAACATTAACCCCTAATCTGCCGACTGGAGCTCACCGCTATTCTAATAAATGTATTAACCCCTAAAGCTAAGTCTAACCCTAACACTAACACCCCCCTAACTTAAATATAATTTAAATCTAACGAAATTAATTAACTCTTATTAAATAAATTATTCCTATTTAAAGCTAAATACTTACCTGTAAAATAAATCCTAATATAGCTACAATATAAATAATAATTATATTGTAGCTATTTTAGGATTAATATTTATTTTACAGGTAACTTTGTATTTATTTTAACCAGGTACAATAGCTATTAAATAGTTAAGAACTATTTAATAGCTAAAATAGTTAAAATAATTACAAAATTACCTGTAAAATAAATCCTAACCTAAGTTACAATTAAACCTAACACTACACTATCAATAAATTAATTAAATAAAATACCTACAATTACCCACAATTAAACCTAACACTACACTATCAATAAATTAATTAAATACAATATCTACAAATAAATACAATGAAATAAACTAACTAAAGTACAAAAAATAAAAAAGAACTGTTACAAAAAATAAAAAAATATTTACAAACATCAGAAAAATATTACAACAATTTTAAACTAATTACACCTACTCTAAGCCCTCTAATAAAATAACAAAGACCCCCAAAATAAAAAAATGCCCTACCCTATTCTAAATTACTAAAGTTCAAAGCTCTTTTACCTTACCAGCTCTGAACAGGGCCCTTTGCGGGGCATTCCCCAAAGAATTCAGCTCTTTTGCCTGTAAAAAAAAAACATACAATACCCCCCCCAACATTACAACCCACCACCCACATACCCCTAATCTAACCCAAATCCCCCTTAAATAAACCTAACACTAAGCCCCTGAAGATCTTCCTACCTTGTCTTCACCATGCCAGGTATCACCGATCGTTCCAGGCTCTGAAATCTTCATCTAAGCCCAAGCAGGGGCTAGACATCCATCATCCGACGGCTGAAGAAGTCCAGAAGAGGCTCCAAAGCCTGGAATCAGCCAATCAGAATCAAGTTCAATCCGATTGGCTGATCCGATCAGCCAATCAGATTGAGCTCACATTCTATTGGCTGTTCCGATCAGCCAATAGAATGCGAGCTCAATCTGATTGGCTGATCGGATCAGCCAATCGGATTGAACTTGATTCTGATTGGCTGATTCCATCAGCCAATCAGAATTTTCCTACCTTA
This sequence comes from Bombina bombina, assembly GCF_027579735.1. Lineage (NCBI taxonomy): Eukaryota > Metazoa > Chordata > Amphibia > Anura > Bombinatoridae > Bombina > Bombina bombina. The sequence goes on from NC_069507.1 coordinate 116,478,058, forward strand.
ATTCCGATTGGCTGATAGAATCCTATCAGCCAATCGGAATTCGAGGGACGCCATCTTGGATGACGTCCCTTAAAGGAACCGTCATTCGTCGGGAAGTTGTCGTCGGAAGAAGATGGGTCTGCGGTGGAGGTCTTCAAGATGGAGCCGGTCCTCATCGGATGAAGATAGAAGATGCCGCTTGGAAGAAGATGGTTGCCGGTCCGGATCTACTCTTCTTCCCGGATAGGATGAAGACTTTGGAGCCTCTTCTGGACTTCTTCAGCCGTCGGATGATGGATGTCTAGCCCCCGCTTGGGCTTAGATGAAGATTTTGGAGCCTGGAACGATCGGTGATACCTGGCATGGTGAAGACAAGGTAGGAAGATCTTCAGGGGCTTAGTGTTAGGTTTATTTAAGGGGGGTTTGGGTTAGATTAGGGGTATGTGAGTGGTGGGTTGTAATGTTGGGGGGGGGTATTGTATGTTTTTTTTTACAGGCAAAAGAGCTGAATTCTTTGGGGCATGCCCCGCAAAGGGCCCTGTTCAGGGCTGGTAAGGTAAAAGAGCATTGAACTTTAGTAATTTAGAATAGGGTAGGGCATTTTTTTATTTTGGGGGTCTTTGTTATTTTATTAGGGGGCTTAGAGTAGGTGTAATTAGTTTAAAATTGTTGTAATATTTTTCTGATGTTTGTAAATATTTTTTTATTTTTGAAGCTTAGTTCTTTTTTATTTTTTGTACTTTAGTTAGTTTATTTCATTGTATTTATTTGTAGATATTGTATTTAATTAATTTATGGATAGTGTAGTGTTAGGTTTAATTGTGGGTAATTGTAGGTATTTTATTTAATTAATTTATTGATAGTGTAGTGTTAGGTTTAATTGTAGGTAATTGTAGGTATTTTATTTAATTAATTTATTGATAGTGTAGTGTTAGGTTTAATTGTAACTTAGGTTAGGATTTCTTTTACAGGTAATTTTGTAATTATTTTAACTATTTTAGCTATTAAATAGTTCTTAACTATTTAATAGCTATTGTACCTGGTTAAAATAAATACAAAGTTACTTGTAAAATAAATATAAATCCTAAAATAACTATAATGTAATTATAATTTATATTGTAGCTATGTTAGGGTTTATTTTACAGGTAAGTATTTAGTTTTAAATAGGAATAATGTATTTAATAAGAGTTAATTTATTTTGTTAGATTTAAATTATATTTAACTTAGGGGGGTGTTAGTGTTAGGGTTAGACTTAGCTTTAGGGGTTAATACATTTATTAGAATAGCGGCGAGATTCGGTCGGCAGATTAGGGGTTAATAATTGAAGTTAGGTGTCGGCCATGTTAGGGAGGGCAGATTAGGGGTTAATACTATTTATTATAGGGTTATTGAGGCGGGAGTGAGGCGGATTAGGGGTTAATAACTTTGTTATAGTAGCGGTGAGATCCGCTCGGCAGATTAGGGGTTAATAAGTGTAGGCAGGTGGAGGCGACGTTGAGGGGGGCAGATTAGGGGTTAATAAATATAATATAGGGGTCGGCGATGTTAGGGGCAGCAGATTAGGGGTACATAAGTATAACGTAGGTGGCGGTCGGCAGATTAGGGGTTAAAAAAATTGAATCGAGTGGTGGCGATGTGGGGGGACCTCGGTTTAGGGGTACATAGGTAGTTTATGGGTGTTAGTGTACTTTAGAGTACAGTAGTTAGGAGCTTTATGAACCGGCGTTAGCCCAGAAAGCTCTTAACTACTGACTTTTTTCTGTGGCTGGAGTTTTGTCATTAGATTTCTAACGCTCACTTCAGCCACGACTCTAAATACCGGAGTTAGAAAGATCCCATTGAAAAGATAGGATACGCAATTTTACGTAAGGGGATCTGCGGTATGGAAAAGTCGCGGCTGAAAAGTGAACGTTAGACCCTTTCCTGACTGACTCCAAATACCGGCGGTAGCCTAAAACCAGCGTTAGGAGCCTCTAACGCTGGTTTTCACGGCTACCGCCAAACTCTAAATCTAGGCCATAGTTAATAATACAGTTTCGCAGAGCTTCCAAATATGTAATGATTACGCGCCAAGGATGTCCCCTCTATCCCTTGCTCTTCACCCTTTCAGTTGAAGTTTTAGCAGCACAAGTACGAGCTTCTTCGGAAGTTAAAGGTGTTGAAATAGGTCAAATTACCACCAAATGTCTACTATATGCAGACGACATTCTGTCTCTGACACTCTGACAGAACCTAAAAAATCCCTTCACGAGCTTGTGGAAATCTTGGCAGAGTACAAAAAACTATCTAACTTTTCTATCAATATGGGGAAATCTATTATAATGCCCATGAGGATAAACTTAGAAGAAGATCAATATATCAAATCACAAACATCATTTCCCACAACATATCAGATCACATATTTAGGATTAATTATCAAACCCACTATTAATGAAACCATAGATACCAATTACAAAGCCCTAAAACAGAAGATAGAAATTGAATTAAACACCTGGCATAAGAAGGGACATTTAACACTATTAGGCAGGGTCAATGCGATTAAAATGACCACACTTCCTAAGTTATTATATGTACTACAAACATTGATACTTATTCCTTCTATATCATATTTAACAAACCTTCAAAAGCAGATCATTAATTTTATTTTGTCCTATTCAAAACCAAGGATATCTACCCACACTTTATACCTTTCTAGGCAACAAGGGGGACTGGGTATACCAAACCTGCTGAATTATTACAAAGCAGTACATCTATCACACATTGTCACATGGAATCAATTAACTGACCCTAAGATATGGGTATCAATGTATGCCCAACAATTAACAGGCATTAACATACGCGACATTTGCTGGATCCCTAACAAATACCGCCCAAGGGAAATTAATCAAAATATCTTTATCGTAGAATCACTCCACATATGGGTTACACTCCTAGGCACACATAAACAGATTTCGACCCCCATATCACCACTAACTCCCATATTAAATAATAAACTTTTCCCAGGATTCCAGATTACTAAACCCGCCATTAAGGATGGATTACCTTCATATATACCGATTTATCAAACAATGAAAGAAGGATCGATAAAAAACTACAATGACATCAAAAAAGACATAGGTCCTCCATTAGATACCTGGTTCTCCTATTTTCAAATCCGACATTTTCTACAGACACACCCACAGAAATCAAATATCAATAGACCTCTCACAGCTTTTGAGACACTCTGCCTTATTCCTAAGACCCCAAAACACCTAATCTCTTTAACATATCAAATACAACTGACACTAGAGGCTCACAAACCACCATCTTTCAGGACACTGTGGGAGAAAGAACTAAATTTGCAATTCAATGATCGAGATTGGGAGAAATGTTTCACCGCCATTAAGAAATCCTCTATATCTGCCAATATAGTAGAAACCAACTATAAACTAATTTCTAGGTGGTATTTAACACCCACACGCTTACATAGAATTTACCCCTCAGTATCTCCAAAATGCTGGAGACTATGTGACGAACGTGCAACACTATCTCATATATGGTGGCATTGCCCACTAATTAGACCATTCTGGGAACAAGTAGAACAGCACATTTCTAAAAAATTAAAGCATAATATTATACTTGACCCCCAGATGATTCTACTAAACTTTATGCCAAACCTTAGATGTCAATACAAGAATTCGCTACTTCAAATCTTACTAAATAGCGCGAAAAGACTAATACCGTGCTTATGGAAAAAAATCAGGGTCCCCACTCTCCAGCAGTGGCTAGATGAAGTACAACATGTACTTTCTTTAGAGGAGATGTATCATAACTATTATTCTAGAAAAGAACACTTTCTTAATATACTTTTGCTATGGAACCAAGACTGACTACTACATTACTTAACTAAATTACAATCAACACAAATACATATGAATTTACTAATTTCGGAAGTACCCCCCCCCCAACCCACCCCACCCCTCTTCTTCTACCCTCTGTATTACCCTTACATCTTATAATCCTTTAAGGTCTAGAAAATGTATCCTGAAAACTGCTGAATTCTACATAGATTTGTAAGGCCTAATGACATGTTGTTAATTTTTAATTATTTGTTATTTGCATATTGAACAATACTGGATAAGAACCATTTTGTTTGCTAAGATGCATCTTGTTTATATTGTTAATGCGTCAATAAAAAATATTGAATTGAAAAAAAATAAATATATATATATATTTTAAATGTATATGCTTGTGATCTGTGTATTTTAATCTTTGCTAAACCAGTAGTTTATCAAGCAAGCCAGCACTGCCACTTTAATACAATAAAAAAAAAAGTGCTCCCCACTGCTCCCTATAGCACCCCGGGCCACTGCCCGGTCTGCCCGCTGCTAAAAACGGCCCTGGTTAGAGTTAGGATTTTTCTTTTTTAGAATAGGGATTTTAATGGGCTTGTAAAAGAGATGAATGCCATTTTAAGGGCAGTAGAAGAGCTGAATGCCCTTACAAATGCCCCTTTAGGGGCAATGGGTAGCTTAGTTTTTTTTTGTGTTAGGTTTTATTTTGGGGGGTTTGGTGGGTGGGGGGTTTACTGTAGATTTAGAATTTTTTTTAATGCAAAAGAGCTGTTTAACATAGGGCAATGCCCTACAAAAAGCCCTTTTAAGGGCTATTGGTAGTTTAGTATTAGATTAGGGGGTGTTTTTATTTTGGGTGGTTTATTTTCATAGGGATTAGGTTTAATTTTTTTTATTTTTGATAATTTGGTTTATTTTCTGTAATGTTAGATTATTTTAATTTAATCTTAGTTGGAAGTTTTAAGTACTGTTAGGATTTTTTATTTTAATTCACCTAGATTACGAGTTTTGCGTTCATGTTTTAAAGCTTAAAAAAATGGCAATTTCAGCGTTAAAACAGTAACACAGCCATTGACTTTAAGCCTGTAACGCAACGTCAGTCCTGCACTTGAAAAGTTTTTTCATGGGATTCCATTAGCGCTGTCATTACAAGTTTTGCGGTGAGGCTAAAAAGCTTGCGTTACACCTATAACGACAAGATCCGTACCGCCATCTGAGAGCAGTAGTTATGAGTTTTACGCAACAAAACTGTTACATAAAACTTATAACTTAAGTGTTACAATGTACACTAACACCCATAAACTACCTATTAACCCCTAAACCGAGGCCCTCCCGCATCGCAAATACTATATTAAATGTATTAACCCCTAATCGGTTGCTTCCGACATCGTTGCCACTAATAAAATTTATTAACCCCTATTCTGATGCTTCCCAACATCGTCGACACTATATTAAAGTTATTAACCTCTATTCCCTCGCACCCCAACATTGCCCACACTATAATAAATATATTAACCCCTATTCCGGCACTCCGTGACATCATCACCACTAAATAAAGTTATTAACCCCTAAAGCTCTGGCCTCCCACATTACTACCACTAAATAAACCTATTACCCCTAAACCGCCAGCCCCCCACATCGCCAAAAACTAAATTAAACTATTAACCCTTAAACCTAACAAACCCCTAACTTTACATTAAAATCACAAGATCCCTAAATTAAAATAAATAAAAACTTACCTGGGAAATTTAAAAAACTAAGTTTAAACTATAAATTAAACTAACATATCTATTAGATTAAAATAAAAATAACTATCAATTAAATAAATTAAATTACTCATTAAAAAAACCTAACACTACTAAAAAAATTAAGGCCTAGATTTAGAGTTTGGCGGTAGCCGTGAAAACCAGCGTTAGAGGCTCCTAACGCTGGTTTTAGGCTACCGCCGGTATTTGGAGTCAGTCAAGAAAGGGTCTAACGCTCACTTTTCAGCCGCAACTTTTCCATACCGCAGATCCCCTTACGTCAATTGCGTATCCTATCTTTTCAATGGGATCTTTCTAACTCCGGTATTTAGAGTCGTGGCTGAAGTGAGCGTTAGAAATCTAACGACAAAACTCCAGCCGCAGAAAAAAGTCAGTAGTTAAGAGCTTTCTGGGCTAACGCCGGTTTATAAAGCTCTTAACTACTGTGCTCTAAAGTACACTAACACCCATAAACTACCTATGTACCCCTAAACCGAGGTCCCCCCACATCGCCGCCACTCGATTAAATTTTTTAACCCCTAATCTGCCGACCGCCGCCTACGTTATACTTATGTACCCCTAATCTGCTGCCCCTAACACCGCAGACCCCTATATTATATTTATTAACCCCTAACCTGCCCCCACAACGTCGCCTCCACCTGCCTACACTTATTAACCCCTAATCTGCTGACCGCAAAGAGCCTCTACTTACGTTATCTTTATGTACCCCTAATCTGCTGCCCCTAACATCGCCGACCCCTATATTATATTTATTAACCCCTAACCTGCCCCCCTCAACGTCGCCTCCACCTGCCTACACTTATTAACCCCTAATCTGCCGAGCGGATCTCACCGCTACTATAATAAAGTTATTAACCCCTAATCCGCCTCACTCCCGCCTCAATAACCCTATAATAAATAGTATTAACCCCTAATCGGCCCTCCCTAACATCGCCGACACCTAACTTCAAGTATTAACCCCTAATCTGCCGATCGGAGCTCACCGCTACTCTACTAAATTTTTTAACCCCTAAAGCTAATTTTAACCCTAACACTAACACCCCCCTAAGTTAAATATAATTTTAATCTAACTAAATAAATTAACTCTTATTAAATAAATTATTCCTATTTAAAGCTAAATACTTACCTGTAAAATAAACCCTAATATAGCTACAACATAAATTATAATTATATTATAGCTATTTTAGGATTTATATTTATTTTACAGGTAACTTTGTATTTATTTTAACCAGGTACAATAGCTATTAAATAGTTAATAAATATTTAATAGCTAAAATAATTACAAAATTACCTGTAAAATAAATCCTAACCTAAGTTACAATTAAACCTAACACTACACTATCAATAAATTAATTAAATAAAATACCAACAATTATCTACAATTAAACCTAAAACTACACTATCAATAAATTATTTAAATACAATATCTACAAATAAATACAATGAAATAAACTAACTAAAGTACAAAAAATAAAAAAGAACTAAGTTACAAAAAATACAAAAATATTTACAAATATTAGAAAAATATTACAACAATTTTAAACTAATTACACCTACTCTAAGCCCCCTAATAAAATAACAAAGCCCCCCAAAATAAAAAAATACCCTACCCTATTCTAAAGCGTCGGCTTGGAAGAAGATGGTTCCTCTCCGCTCCAGAAGAAAGAAGATTGAAGATGCGGCTTGATAGAAGACTTCATCCCGATGATGGACTTCCGACTTCAGCCTGATGATGGATTTCTTCAGTCGCCGCTTGGATCCAGACTTCGGCCCGAGGATGGACGTCACTCTTCAGCCCCCCGCTTGGGCTTGGATCAACACTTCCGAGGCTTGGATCAAGACTTCCGAGGACGGATCGGTGAACCTGGCAGGGTGAAGATAAGTTAGGAAGATCTTCAGGGGCTTAGTGTTAGGTTTATTTAAGGGGGTTTGGCTTAGATTAGGGGTATGTGGGTGGTGGGTTGTAATGTTGGGGGGGTATTGTATGGTTTTTTTTACAGGCAAAAGAGCTGAATTCTTTGGGGCATGCCCCGCAAAGGTCCCTGTTCAGGGCTGGTAAGGTAAAATAGCTTTGAACTTTTTTAATTTAGAATAGGGTAGGGCATTTTTTTATTTTGGGGGGCTTTGTTATTTTATTAGGGGGCTTAGAGTAGGTGTAATTAGTTTAAAATTGTTGTAATATTTTTCTAATGTTTGTAAATATTTTTTTATTTTTTGTAACTTAGTTCTTTTTTATTTTTTGTACTTTAGTTAGTTTATTTCGTTGTATTTATTTGTAGATATTGTATTTAAATAATTTATTGATAGTGTAGTGTTAGGTTTAATTGTAGATAATTGTTGGTATTTTATTTAATTAATTTATTGATAGTGTAGTGTTAGGTTTAATTGTAACTTAGGTTAGGATTTATTTTACAGGTAATTTTGTAATTATTTTAACTATTTTAGCTATTAAATAGTTCTTAACTATTTAATAGCTATTGTACCTGGTTAAAATAAATACAAAGTTACCTGTAAAATAAATATAAATCCTAAAATAGCTATAATATAATTATAATTTATATTGTAGCTATATTAGGATTTATTTTACAGGTAAGTATTTAGCTTTAAATAGAAATAATTTATTTAATAAGAGTTAATTAATTTCGTTAGATTTAAATTATATTTAACTTAGGGGGGGTGTTAGTGTTAGGGTTAGACTTAGCTTTAGGGGTTAATACATTTATTAGAATAGCGGTGAGCTCCAGTCGGCAGATTAGGGGTTAATGTTTGAAGTTAGGTGTCAGCGATGTTAGGGAGGGCAGATTAGGGGTTAATACTATTTATTATAGGGTTATTGAGGCGGGAGTGAGGCGGAATAGGGGTTAATAACTTTATTATAATAGCGGTGTGGTCCGCTCAGCAGATTAGGGGTTAATAAGTGTAGGCAGGTGGAGGCGACGTTGTGGGGGGCAGATTAGGGGTTAATAAATATAATATAGGGGTCGGCGGTGTTAGGGGCAGAAGATTAGGGGTACATAGGGATAATGTTATTAGCGGCGGTTTACGGAGCGGCAGATTAGGGGTTAAAAAAATATGCAGGGATCAGCGATAGCGGGGGCGGCAGATTAGGGGTTAATAAGTGTAAGGTTAGGGGTATTTAGACTCGGGGTACATGTTAGAGTGTTAGGTGCAGACGTAGGAAGTGTTTCCCCATAGACAACAATGGGGCTGCGTTAGGAGCTGAACGCGGCTTTTTTGCAGGTGTTAGGTTTTTTTTCAGCTCAAACAGCCCCATTGTTTTCTATGGGGGAATCGTGCACGAGCACGTTTTTGAAGCTGGCCGCGTCCGTAAGCAACTCTGGTATCGAGAGTTGAAGTTGCGTTAAATATGCTCTACGCTCCTTTTTTGGAGCCTAACGCAGCCATTCTGTGAACTCTCAATACCAGAGTTATTTAAAAGGTGCGGCCAGAAAAAAGCCAGCGTTAGCTACGCGGGTCGTTACCGACAAAACTCTAAATCTAGCCGTAAATCTTCAGTAAAAAAAATTAAAAATACTAAATTACAAGAAATAAAAAAATACTAAATTACAAAAAATAACAAACGAAATTATCCAAAATAAAAACAATTACACCAAATCTAATAGCCCTATCAAAATAAAAAAGCCCCCCAAAATAAAAAACCCTAGCCTACAATAAACTGCCAATAGCACTTAAAAGGGCCTTTTGTAGGGCATTGCCCTAAATAATCAGCTCTTTTCCCTGTAAAAAAATACAAAGACCCCCCAATAGTAAAAGCCACCACCCAACCAACCCCCAAAATAAAAAATCTAATCTACCCGTTGCCCTGAAAAGGGCATTTGTATGGGCATTGCCCTTAAAAGGGCATTCAGATCTTATTCTTGCCCTTAAAAGGGCATTCAGCTCTTTTAAGACAAGCCCAAACCCTAATCTAAAAAAAAAGCCCACCCCCAAAAACCTTAAAAAAAACCTAACACTAACCCCTCTTTAGGTACTCACAAGTCCGGCTTGAACGATCTTCATCCCAGTGGCTCCATCTTCATCCAGGGGACACCATCTTTATCCAGGCAGCTCAATCTTTATCCATTGAGGGACCTGCATCTTCTTCATCCCTGCAGAGGCAGAGCGGTCGATGCACGGAGGTGGAGGTCCAGTTAAAGGTCCAAGGCAGAGGTCCAGACGGAGGTCCATCGATCCAACATGGAGGTCCTTTTCATGCGATCGTCGCACACTGAGGATTCAAATGCGAGGTACCCCTTTTATACTGGGGGTACCATTGCATTCTTATTGGCTTAAAAATTTAAATCAGCCAATAGGAATTAGAGCTGCTAAAATCCTATTGGTTGTTTAAATCAGTAAATAGGATTTAAGCAGCTCTCATTCCTATTGGATTATTCGAATCAGCCAATAGGAATGAAGAAGATGCCGGTCCCTCGATGGATGAAGATGCCGGTCCCTCCATGGATGAAGATGGAGCCGCCTGGATGAAGATGGAGCCACCTGGATGAAGATGGTGCCGCTGGGATGAAGATCGTTCAAGCCGGACTTCAGCAACTGTGAGTACCTAAAGAGGGATTAGTGTTAGGTTTTTTTAAGGTATTTTGGGGAAGGTTTTTTTTTCATGGCAATGGGTAGATTATTTTTTTTTATTTTGGGGGTTTGTGGGGGTGGGGGTTTGTAATGTTGGGGGGGGGGGTTAAGGAATAAGCCTTTTAAAGGCTATTGGTAGTTTATTATAGATTAGGGTTCTTTTATTTTGGGGTATTAGAATAGGAATCATTTTTATTATTTTGTATAATTCATTTGTTATTTTGTGTAATGTTTTTTTTTTTTTCTTTTTGGGGTGAGGTTTAACTTAATTTTTATTTTGTGGGTTTGGGGGTGGGGGTTTGTATACTGTTAGGAGTTGTTTGTTTTTCTTTTTTAGAAAAAGATCTGATTTCTTTAGGGCAGTGCTCTACAAAAAGCCCTTTTAAGGGCCCTTGGTAGTTTATTATAGATAGGGGTTTTCTTTATTTTGGGGTGTTTTGGTATTAGAATAGGAATATTTTTTTTTGTTTTGGATAATTTCATTTGTTATTTTTTGTAATGGTAGTTTTTTTCATTTTTTGTAATTTTAGTGTTTTTTATTTTTGTAATGTTAGGTTTCAGTGTAAGGCAGCTTAGGTTTTACTTATTTCACAGGTTAGTTTGTATTTATTTTAACTAGGTAGTTAGTAAATAGTTAATAACTATTTACTAGCTAGTCTACCTAGTTAAAATAAATACAAACTTACATGTGAAATAAAAACCTAAGCTAGCTACAATATAACTATTAGTTATATTGTAGCTAGCTTAGGTTTTATTTTTATTTGACAGATAAGTTTGTATTTAGTTTTAAATAGGTATTATTTAGTTAATAATTGTAACTTTTTCACACCCTGAATGGCATTCCTAAGGGTCAGTACATAAGGGCCAAAAGAAATTATACTACCAATGAAAGTTATGAAAATCAAGCCGATATAATTACAGAAAGGTTATTGGAAAGAGGTTATTCCCCCAATGTCCTGGAAAAATCGAGGAAAGATGTAGACTCTATACCTAGAAAAGATCTCTTGAAATATCGCAGTAGACAGAGATTTAATAAGGATGGACAGGAGGAAAATAAACCCAAATTCATAACTACTTACAGTCTTGAGTTTAGGGAAGTCTGCAATATCATAAAAGAATGTATTCCAATTCTTTACACAGATCCAGTATTAAAGAACATAATTCAAAAAGGATGTGACTTTATATCTAAGAGGGGGAAAACAATAGGAAACTATGTTTCTCCCTCTGATTGTTCTAGGAGTAGTTCTGCAACATGTTGGTTGAAAAAATGGAAAGGTTTTTTAAAATGCAGAAGAAACATTTGCAAGACCCGTGATTATGTCTCAGAGGGGGAAACATTTGTTTCGACCCATCTTCAAAAAACGTATACCATTAATTTTTAATTAAATTGTAACACCACACATGTAATATATCTATTGACCTGTAGGGGGTGCTATAAGCAATATGTGGGAAAAACTTAGGCCTAGATTTAGAGTTTTGTCGGTAACGACCCGCGTAGCTAACGCCGGCTTTTTTCTGGCCGCACCATAAATATAACTCTGGTATTGAGAGTCCACAAAAAGGCTGCGTTAGGCTCCAAAAAAGGAGCGTAGAGCATTTTTAACGCAGCTTCAACTCTCGATACCAGAGTTGCTTACGCAAGCGGCCAGCCTCAAAAACGTGCTCGTGCATGATTCCCCCATAGGAAACAATGGGGCTGTTTGAGCTGAAAAAAACCCTAACACCTGCAAAAAAGCCGCGTTCAGCTCCTAACGCAGCCCCATTGTTTGCTATGCGGAAACACTTCCTACGTCTGCACCTAACACCCTAACATGTACCCCGAGTCTAAACACCCCTAACCTTACACTTATTAACCCCTATTCTGCCGCCCCCGCTATCGCTGACCCCTGCATATTATTTTTAACCCCTAATCTGCCGCTCCGTAAACCGCCGCTACTTACATTATCCTTTTGTACCCCTAATCTGCTGCCCCTAACACCGCCGACCCCTATATTATATTTATTAACCCCTAATCTGCCCCCCACAATGTTGCCTCCACCTGCCTACACTTATTAACCCCTAATCTGCCGAGCGGACCTGAGAGCTACTATAATAAAGTTATTAACCCCTAATCCGCATCACTAACCCTATAATAAATAGTATTAACCCCTAATCTGCCCTCCCTAACATCGCCGACACCTAACTTCAAACATTAACCCCTAATCTGCCGACCGGAGCTCACCGCTACTATATTAAATGTATTAACCCCTAAAGCTAAGTCTAACCCTAACACTAACACCCCCCTAAATTAAATATAATTTTAATCTAACGAAATTAATTAACTCTTATTAAATAAATTATTCCTATTTAAAGCTAAATACTTACCTGTAAAATAAATCCTAATATAGCTACAATATAAATTATAATTACATTGTAGCTATTTTAGGATTAAATTTATTTAACAGGCAACTTTGTAATTATTTTAACCAGGTACAATAGCTATTAAATAGTTAAGAACTATTTAATAGTTACCTAGTTAAAATAATAACAAAAATACCTGTAAAATAAATCCTAACCTAAGTTACAATTAAACCTAACACTATACTATTATTAAATTAATTAAATAAAATACCTACAATTACCTACAATTAAACCTAACACTACACTATCAATAAATAATTTAAATACAATTCCTACAAATAAATACAATGAAATAAACTATCTAAAGTACAAAAAATAAAAAAGAACTAAGTTACAAAAAATAAAAAAATATTTACAAACATAAGAAAAATATTACAACAATTTTAAACTAATTACACCTACTCTAAGCCCCCTAATAAAAAAACAAAGACCCCCAAAATAAAAAAATACCCTACCCTATTCTAAATTACTAAATTTCAAAGCTCTTTTACCTTACCAGCCCTGAACAGGGCCCTTTGCGGGGCATGCCCCAAAGAATTCAGCTCTTTTGCCTGTAAAAAAAAACATACAATCCCCCCCCCCAACATTAAAAACCCACCACCCACATACCCCTAATCTAACCCAAACCCCCCTTAAATAAACCTAATACTAAGCCTGTGAAGATCTTCCTACCTTATCTTCACCCTGCCAGGTTCACCGATCCGTCCTCGGAAGTCTTGATCCAAGCCTCGGAAGAGTTGATCGGAACAGCCAATAGAATGCGAGCTCAATCTGATTGGCTGATTGGATCAGCCAATCGTATTGAACTTGATTCTGATTGGCTGATTCCATCAGCCAATCAGAATATTCCTACCTTAATTTTCAAGAATTTGAGGGACGCCATCTTGGATGACGTCATTTAAAGGAACCGTCATTCATCGTCTAGTTGTCGGTTGAAGAGGATGTTCCGCGTCGGCTTGGAAGAAGATGGTTCCGCTCCGCTCCAGAAGAAAGAAGATTGAAGATGCGGCTTGATAGAAGACTTCATCCCGATGATGGACTTCCGACTTCAGCCCGATGATGGATTTCTTCAGTCGCCGCTTGGATCCAGACTTCAGCCCGAGGATGGACGTCACTCTTCAGCCCCCCACTTGGGCTTGGATCAACACTTCCGAGGCTTGGATCAAGACTTCCGAGGACGGATCGGTGAACCTGGCAGGGTGAAGATAAGTTAGGAAGATCTTCAGGGGCTTAGTGTTAGGCTTAATTAAGGGGGGTTTGGGTTAGATTAGGGGTATGTGGGTGGTGGGTTGTAATGTTGGGGGGGTATTGTATGGTTTTTTTTACAGGCAAAAGAGCTGAATTCTTTGGGGCATGCCCCGCAAAGGGCCCTGTTCAGGGCTGGTAAGGTAAAATAGCTTTGAACTTTAGTAATTTAGAATAGGGTAGGGCATTTTTTTATTTTGGGGGGCTTTGTTATTTTATTAGGGGGCTTAGAGTAGGTGTAATTAGTTTCAAATTGTTGTAATATTTTTCTAATGTTTGTAAATATTTTTTTATTTTTTGTAACTTAGTTCTTTTTTATTTTTTGTACTTTAGTTAGTTTATTTCATTGTATTTATTTGTAGATATTGTATTTAAATAATTTATTGTTAGTGTAGTGTTAGGTTTAATTGTAGATAATTGTTGGTATTTTATTTAATTAATTTATTGATAGTGTACTGTTAGGTTTAATTGTAACTTAGGTTAGGATTTATTTTACAGGTAATTTTGTAATTATTTTAACTATTTTAGCTATTAAATAGTTCTTAACTATTTAATAGCTATTGTACCTGGTTAAAATAAATACAAAGTTACCTATAAAATAAATATAAATCCTAAAATAGCTATAATATAATTATAATTTATATTGTAGCCATATTAGGATTCATTTTACAGGTAAGTATTTAGCTTTAAATAGGAATAATTTATTTAATAAGAGTTAATTAATTTCGTTAGATTTAAATTATATTTAATTTAGGGGGGTGTTAGTGTTAGGGTTAGACTTGGCTTTAGGGGTTAATACATTTATTAGAATAGCGGTGAGCTCCAGTCGGCAGATTAGGGGTTAATGTTTGAAGTTAGGTGTCGGCGATGTTAGGGAGGGCAGATTAGGGGTTAATACTATTTATTATAGGGTTATTGAGGCGGGAGTGAGGCGGAATAAGGGTTAATAAATTTATTATAATAGCGGTGCGGTCCGCTCGGCAGATTAAGGGTTAATAAGTATAGGCAGGTGGAGGCGACATTGTGGGGGGCAGATTAGGGGTTAATAAATATAATATAGGGGTCGGCGGTGTTAGGGGCAGCAGATTAGGGGTACATAGGGATAATGTAAGTAGCGGCGGTTTACGGAGTGGCAGATTAGGGGTTAAAAAAAATATGCAGGGGTCAGCGATAGCGGGGGCAGCAGATTAGGGGTTAATAAGTGTAAGGTTAGGGGTGTTTAGACTCGGGGTACATGTTAGAGTGTTAGGTGCAGACGTAGGAAGTGTTTCCCCATAGACAACAATGGGGCTGCGTTAGGAGCTGAACGCGGCTTTTTTGCAGGTGTTAGGTTTTTTTTCAGCTCAAACAGCCCCATTGTTTTCTATGGGGGAATCGTGCACGAGCACGTTTTTGAAGCTGGCCGCGTCTGTAAGCAACTCTGGTATCGAGAGTTGAAGTTGCGTTAAATATGCTCTACGCTCCTTTTTTGGAGCCTAACGCAGCCATTCTGTGAACTTTCAATACCAGAGTTATTTAAAAGGTGCAGACAGAAAAAAGCCAGCGTTAGCTACGCGGGTCGTTACCGACAAAACTCTAAATCTAGCCGTAAATCTTCAGTAAAAAAAATAAAAAATACTAAATTACAAGAAATAAAAAAATACTAAATTACAAAAAATAACAAACGAAATAATCCAAAATAAAAACAATTACACCAAATCTAATAGCCCTATCAAAATAAAAAAAGCCCCCCAAAATAAAAAACCCTAGCCTGCAATAAACTGCCAATAGCACTTAAAAGGGCCTTTTGTAGGGCATTGCCCTAAATAATCAGCTCTTTTCCCTGTAAAAAAATACAAAGACCCCCCAATAGTAAAACCCACCACCCAACCAACCCCCAAAATAAAAAACCTAATCTACCCGGTGCCCTGAAAAGGGCATTTGTATGGGCATTGCCCTTAAAAGGGCATTCAGATCTTATTCTTGCCCTTAAAAGGGCATTCAGCTCTTTTAAGACAAGCCCAAACCCTAATCTAAAAAAAAAGCCCACCCCCAAAAACCTTAAAAAAAAACCTAACACTAACCCCTCTTTAGGTACTCACAGTTGCTGAAGTCCGGCTTGAACGATCTTCATCGCAGTGGCTCCATCTTCATCCAGGGGACATCATCTTTATCCAGGAGGCTCAATCTTTATCCATTGAGGGACCTGCATCTTCTTCATCCCTGCAGAGGCAGAGCGGTCGATGGACGGAGGTGGAGGTCCAGTTAAAGGTCCAAGGCAGAGGTCCAGACGGAGGTCCATCGATCCAACATGGAGGTCCTTTTCATGCGATCGTCCGCCGCACACTGAGGATTCAAATGCAAGGTACCCCTTTTATACTGGGGGTACCATTGCATTCTTATTGGCTTAAAAATTTAAATCAGCCAATAGGAATTAGAGCTGCTAAAATCCTATTGGTTGTTCAAATCAGTAAATAGGATTTAAGCAGCTCTCATTCCTATTGGATTATTCGAATCAGCCAATAGGAATGAAGAAGATGCCGGTCCCTCAATGGATGAAGATGCCGGTCCCTCCATGGATGAAGATGGAGCCGCCTGGATGAAGATGGAGCCACCTGGATGAAGATGGTGCCGCTGGGATGAACATCGTTCAAGCCGGACTTCAGCAACTGTGAGTACCTAAAGAGGGATTAGTGTTAGGTTTTTTTAAGGTATTTTGGGGAAGGTTTTTTTTTTCATGGCAATGGGTAGATTATTTTTTTTTATTTTGGGGGTTTGTGGGGGTGGGGGTTTGTAATGTTGGGGGGGGGTTAAGGAATAATACTTTTAAAGGCTATTGGTAGTTTATTATAGATTAGGGTTCTTTTATTTTGGGGTATTAGAATAGAAATCATTTTTATTATTTTGTATAATTCATTTGTTATTTTGTGTAATGTTTTTTTTTCTTTTTGGGGTGAGGTTTAACTTTATTTTTATTTTGTGGGTTTGGGGGGTGGGGGTTTGTATACTGTTAGGAGTCATTTGTTTTTCTTTTTTAGAAAAAGATCTGATTTATTTAGGGCAATGCTCTACAAAAAGCCCTTTTAAGGGCCCTTGGTAGTTTATTATAGATGAGGGTTTTCTTTATTTTGGGGTGTTTTGGTATTAGAATAGGAATATTTTTTTTTTGTTTTGGATAATTTCATTTGTTATTTTTTGTAATGGTAGTTTTTTTCATTTTTTGTAATTTTAGTGTTTTTTATTTTTGTAATGTTAGGTTTTAGTGTAAGGCAGCTTAGGTTTTACTTATTTCACAGGTTAGTTTGTATTTATTTTAACTAGGTAGTTAGTAAATAGTTAATAACTATTTACTAGCTAGTCTACCTAGTTAAAATAAATACAAACTTACATGTGAAATAAAAACCTAAGCTAGCTACAATATAATTATTAGTTATATTGTAGCTAGCTTAGGTTTTATTTTTATTTGACAGATAAGTTTATAGTTTTAAATAGGTATTATTTAGTTAATAATTGTAACTTTAATTTAGATCTATTTTAATTATGTTAAAGTTAGGGGGTGTTAGGTGTAGGGTTAGGGTTACAGTTAGGGTTAGGTTTAGGGTTACGGTTAGGTTTAGGGGTTAATATAGAAAATTTAGGTTGTTGTGATGTGGGGGGCTGGTGGTTTAGAGGCTAATAGGTTTATTTAGTGGTAGTGATGTTGGAGGCCAAAAGTTTAGGGGTTAATAACTTTATTTAGTGGCGGCAATGTCAGGGAGCGGCGGAATAGAGGTTAATATCTTTATTATAGTGTGAGCGATGTTGGGGTGTGGGGGGATAGAGGTTAATAACTTTAGTATAGTGGCGGCGATATCGGGAGCGGCAGATTAGGGGTTAATAGATTTATTTTGGTGGCGGCGATATCAGAAGTGGAAGATCACGGGTTAATAACATTATGTAGGTGTCGGTGATGTTGGTGGCAGCAGATTAGGGGTGTTTAGACTAGGGGTTTATGTAGGGTGTTAGGCTTAAACGTAACTTTTTTCCCCATAGACATCAATGGGGCTGTGTTACTGAGCTTTTCATTCTGCGATCGTAGGTGTTAGGTTTTTTTCTAACACGCTCTCCCCATTGATGTCTATGGAGAAAGCATGCACGAGCACGTCAAAGCAACGCTTGTATTTTGTGCAGTATGGAGCTCAACACAACCATATCGCATGCTCAAGGCGGCTTTTAAAAAACTCGTAATGGCAATGCTATGGAGGGTGAAATAACGTAACTTTTGTTGCGTTCGTTTCACACCCTCTATAGCGCAAAACTTGTAATCTAGGTGATTGTAATTTAGTATTTTATTATTTATGTAATATGGGGTTAATTTAGGGGGTGTTAGGTTTGGGGGCTTAGTAATTAAATTAGGTTTATTGTGATGTGGGGATTTGGCGGTTTAGGGGTTATTAGATTAAATAGGTTTATTGCGATGTGGGGGTTTGGCGGTTTAGGGGTTAATAGATTAATTAGGTGTATTGTGATGTGGGGGTTTGGCGATTTAGGGGTTAATACTTGTATTATTAGTTCCGATATGGGGGTGATGGCGGATATAGGGGTTTTGACGTGTGGGCTTTATTTTTGGGAGGGGGTTAGACTTTTACGGGAGATTTTATATATTTGTTTTATTTTCTTAGGCACCGGCAGTTTCTAAAATACCATAAGTCACTGGCGACTCCAGAAATTTGTATTTACGCACATTTCTGGACATCGCTAGTTTATCCGACTTACTGCACTTTATGAACTGCCGGCGGGGTTTATTGGATTCACCAATGTGCGTGGTGAAACTACAGCAGTTACGCTGTAGCCTGCGCTGCATATGTAATCTCGCCTAGGGTTTTTATTTTTATTTTATTTTCTTTTTTTAAAATAGTAAAGTTAGGTTTATTTATAGTTTAAGCTTAGTTTTTTTTACTTCACAGGTAAGTTTTTATGTATTTTAAGGTAGTTATATTGTAACTTTAATTTAAAGTAAGGGGGTGTTAGATTTAGGGGTTAATAGGTTTATTTAGTGTTGACGATGTGGGGGTTGGCGGTTTAGGGGTTATTATGCTTATTTAGTGTTGGCGATGTGGGTGGACGACGGATTAGGGGTTAATAGGTTTATTATAGTATTTGCCATGCGGGGGGATTGCAGTTTGGGGTTTAAAAGTATTATATTATTTGAAATGCGAGGGTGGTAGTTTAGGGGTTAATAGGTAGTTTATGGGGTGTTAGTGTACTTTGTAACATTTTTGTTTTGCAAAACAACTGGCTTTTGATAGCGGAATAGATTGTGGCGGTATAAGCTATAACACTAGCGTAACAGTCTGACCACACAACATGTAATACATGTGACCTGAATATTCCACACTCATAAGCCATTTTTTCAGTGCGGAATGGAGAGTTGCAGTATAGGCTAAAACGCTAGCGGTATAGCCGTACTGCCACGACTTGTAATATGGGTGAGCTGAATATTCCGCTTGCAAAGGCCAATTTCAGTGGTATAGCGGTACCGCAACACGTGTAATCTAGGCCATACTTTTCTTAAAGGGATACTAAACCCATTTTTTTCCTTTAATGATTCAGATAGAGCCTGTATTTTTAAGCAATTTTTCTAATTTACTCCTATTATCAATGGAGTAAATAAACAAAAATGGGCCGGCTCCTAAGCCTTACATTCCTGCTTTTTAAATAAAGATAGCAAGAGAACCAATAAACATTGATAACAGGAGTAAAATAGAAAGTTGCTTAAAAATGCATGCTCTATCTGACTCATTAAAGAAAAAATTTGGGTTTGGTATCCCTTTAAAGTAAAAATTGTCATTAGAGTATTCAAGCAGGGGCTTCATAGTATTGGCAGGAATTCTAAGAGTATCTCACAATCCCAGAGACCTTTAGATAATCAGGCCCTAGTCTTAAACCCCACTACAAGAAATAGAATGGAGTTAAAAATAGTTATCCCTACAGACATACACACATACTCTCTCTGATTCTCTCACCCACACACATGAATACACACACACGCATATACATATATATATGCTCAATCCACCGGGGCGTCCCATAATTGCTGGAATAAATTCATTAAATGAATCCCTTTCAGAACGTATAGATAGTTACTTGCAGCCATTGGTGAAAGAACTTCCAAACTTTATACAAGACACCACCTCCTTATTGGTAAAACTACAGAACATTAAATGGAAGTCATCCTATAGGTTTTTGGTGGTTGATGTAGCCTCATTATATACAGCCATCAACCATGACAAAGGGCTACAAGCTGTAGAGTATTTTCTAGAAACACATAGCAATTATGATGTAACCACCAAACAGTTTATTTTGACATCCATTGAATAGCTATTGACTCACAATTTTTTTATGTTTGAGGGAGGTTTCTATCTCCAGAGGCGTGGAACCGCCATGGGGGCCAAGTTTGCCCCCTGTTACGCCAATCTCTTTATGGGATGGTGGGAGCGGTTCCACGTCTTTGGAGATGGAAACCCCCTCCGGAATAAGATTATTTTCTATGCAAGATTCATAGACGATCTGATTTTTATAATTGATAGTGAGGAGCAAGAAATAGATGGATTCTGTACATATCTGAACAATAATAATAGTGGTATTAAACTGATAGGGGAACAGCATCACAATACAATCTGCTTTTTGGATATAACAATAAAAGGCAATGAAATTCAGGAGATGATAGAAACAGATCTATTTAGAAAGGCCTCAGCAGGCAATACTATTTTAGAATACAATTCATGTCACCCAAGACACACCCTGAATGGCATTCCTAAGGGTCAGTACATAAGGGCCAAAAGAAATTGTACCACTAATGAAGTTATGAAAATCAAGCCGATATAATTACAGAAAGGTTATTGGAAAGAGGTTATTCCCCCAATGTCCTGGAAAAATCGAGGAAAGATGTAGACTCTATACCTAGAAAAGATCTCTTGAAATATCGCAGTAGACAGAGATTTAATAAGGATGGACAGGAGGAAAATAAACCCAAATTCATAACTACTTACAGTCTTGAGTTTAGGGAAGTCTGCAATATCATAAAAGAATGTATTCCAATTCTTTACACAGATCCAGTATTAAAGAACATAATTCAAAAAGGATGTGACTTTATATCTAAGAGGGGGAAAACAATAGGAAACTATGTTTCTCCCTCTGATTGTTCTAGGAGTAGTTCTGCAACATGTTGGTTGAAAAAATGGAAAGGTTTTTTTAAATGCAGAAGAAACATTTGCAAGACCTATGATTATGTCTCAGAGGGGGAAACATTTGTTTCGACCCATCTTCAAAAAACGTATACAATTAATTTTATTTAAATTGTAACACCACACATGTAATATATCTATTGACCTGTAGGGGGTGCTATAAGCAATATGTGAGAAAAACTAAGAGATCCCTAAAGGATAGATTCCTAGCACACCTCAGATCAATAGATGATATTGAGTCTGATACCCCAATAGCAAGGCATTTTCGAGAGTATCATAATTCTGATGCCAGTTTACTAATGGTCCAAGCAATAGACCATGTACCTTTATGGAAGAGGGGAGGTGATAGAGAAACAAAGCTAGATACTAGGGAAGTATTCTGGATTTTTTCCCTTAACACCATTATTCCACAAGGATTACATTTCAGAAGGGACATTGATATGTATATTTAGCTCTAACTATAATCTCTAAAAATATAGAAAAATCTTTTCCATACACACATGTCTTTTGAATTAGCCCCTTTATATTATGAATGTTCACTATATAAATTTGGTCACAATATTACGAATATGCACCTATGTGTCATTAATTCAAGTTTATCCTTTGACAGTTTATATTTGTATTTATAATTGAATGAATTGGTGTGTATATTTGTGTTTTGTGTTTAGTGACTTTCATAACATCATAATTAGTCTGTGAATTGTATATACTTTATTCAATTAGCATAGACCTTAACTAGATACTAACGGCTAGATTTAGAGTTTGGCGGTAGCCGTCAAAACCAGCGTTAGAGGCTCCTAACACTGGTTTTGGGCTACCGCTGGTATTTAGAGTCATTCAGGAAAGGGTCTAACGCTCACTTTCCAGCCACGACTTTTCCATACCGCAGATCCCCCTACGCCATTTGCGTATCCTATCTTTTCAATTGGATCTTTCTAACGCCGGTATTTAGAGTCGTGGCTGAAGTGAGCGTTAGAAATCTAACGACAAAACTCCAGCCGCAGAAAAAAGTCAGTAGTTAAGAGCTTTCTGGGCTAACGCCGGTTCATAAAGCTCTTAACTACTGTGCTCTAAAGTAAACTAACACCCATAAACTCCCTATGTACCTCTAAACCGAGGTCCCCCCACATCGCCACCACTCTATTAAATTTTTTTAACCCCTAATCTGCCGACCGCACACCGCCGCCACCTACGTTATTCCTATGTACCCCTAATCTGCTGCCCCTAATACCGCCGACCCCTATATTATATTTATTAACCCCTAATCTGCCGCCCCCGCTATCGCTGACCCCTGCATATTATTATTATTATTAACCCCTAATCTGCCGCTCCGTACACTGCCGCAACCTACCTTATCCCTATGTACCCCTAATCTGCTGCCCCTAACTCCACCGACCCCTATATTATATTTATTAACCCCTAATATGCCGCCCCCCAACGTCGCCTCCACCTACCTACAATAATTAACCCCTAATCTGCCGACCGGATCTCACCGCTACTCTAATAAATTTATTAACCCCTAAAGCTAAGTCTAACCCTAACACTAACACCCCCCTAAGTTAAATAGAATTTAAATCTAACGAAATAAATTAACTCTTATTAAATAAATTATTCCTATTTAAATCTAAATACTTACCTGTAAAATAAACCCTAATATAGCTACAATATAAATTATAATTATAGTGTAGCTATTTTAGGATTAATATTTTTTTTACAGGCAACTTTGTAATTATATTAACTAGGTACAATAGTTAATAAATAGTTAATAACTATTTAATAGCTACCTAGTTAAAATAATTACAAAATTACCTGTAAAATAAATCCTAACCTAAGTTACAATTAAACCTAACACTACACTATCAATAAATTAATTAAATACAATACCTACAATTAAATACAATTAAATAAACTAACTAAAGTACAAAAAATAAAAAAGAACTAAGTTACAAAAAATAAAAAAATATTTACAAACATTAGAAAAATATTACAACAATTTTAAACTAATTACACCTACTCTAAGACCCCTAATAAAATAACAAAGCCCCCCAAAATAAAAAAATGCCCTACCCTATTCTAAAATACAAATTGAAAAGCTCTTTTACCTTACCAGCCCTTAAAAGGGCCCTTTGCGGGGCATGCCCCAAAGAATTCAGCTCTTTTGCCTGGAAAAAAAACATACAATACCCCCCCCCAACATTGCAACCCACCACCCACATACCCCGAATCTAACCCAAACCCCCCTTAAATAAACCTAACACTAAGCCCCTGAAGATCTTCCTACCTTATCTTCACCACACCGGGTATCAGCGATCCGTCCAGGCTCCGATGTCTTGATCCAAGCCCAAGCCGGGGGCTGAAGACATCCATCCTCCGGCTGAAGTCTTGATCCAAGCGGGCAGAAGAGGACATCCGGACTGGCAAACATCTTCATCCAAGACGCATCTTCTATGTTCTTCCATCCTATGACGACCGGCTGATCTTCAAGACCTCCACCGCGGATCCATCCTCTTCTTCCGACGCTTGGGCTTGGATCAAGACATCGGAGCCTGGACGGATCGCTGATACCCGGTGTGGTGAAGATAAGGTAGGAAGATCTTCAGGGGCTTAGTGTTAGGTTTATTTAAGGGGGTTTTGGGTTAGATTAGGGGTATGTGGGTGGTGGGTTGTAATGTTGGGGGGGGGTATTGTATGTTTTTTTTCCAGGCAAAAGAGCTGAATTCTTTGGGGCATGCCCCGCAAATGGCCCTTTTAAGGGCTGGTAAGGTAAAAGAGCTTTTCAATTTGTATTTTAGAATAGGGTAGGGCATTTTTTTATTTTGGGGGCTTTGTTATTTTATTAGGGGGTTAGAGTAGGTGTAATTAGTTTAAAATTGTTGTAATGTTTTTCTAATGTTTGTAAATATTTTTTTATTTTTTGTAACTTAGTTCTTTTTTATTTTTTGTACTTTAGTTAGTTTATTTCATTGTATTTATTTGTAGGTATTGTATTTAATTAATTTATTGATAGTGTAGTGTTAGATTTAATTGTAACTTAGGTTAGGATTTATTTTACAGGTAATTTTGTAATTATTTTAACTAGATAGCTATTACATAGTTATTAACTATTTAATAGCTATTGTACCTGGTTAAAATAATTACAAAGTTGCCTGTAAAATAAATATTAATCCTAAAATAGCTACAATATAATTATAATTTATATTGTAGCTCTCTTAGGGTTTATTTTACAGGTAAGTATTTAGATTTAAATAGGAATAATTTATTTAATAAGAGTTAATTTATTTCGTTTTAAATTATATTTAACTTAGGGGGGTGTTAGTGTTAGGGTTAGACTTAGCTTTAGGGGTTAATACATTTATTAGAGTAGCGGTGAGATCCGGTCGGCAGATTAGGGGTTAATTATTGTAGGTAGGTGGAGGCGACGTTGGGGGCGGCAGATTAGGGGTTAATAAATATAATATAGGGGTCTTCGGTGTTAGGGGCAGCAAATTAGGGGTACATAGGGATAACGTAGGTTGCGGCGGTATACGGAGCGGCAGATTAGGGGTTAATAATAATATGCAGGGGTCAGCGATAGCGGGGGTGGCAGATTAGGGGTTAATAAATATAATATAGGGGTCGGCGGTGTTAGGGGCAGCAGATTAGGGGTACATAGGGATAATGTAGGTTGCAGCGGTGTACGGAGCGGCAGATTAGGGGTTAATAGTATAATGCAGGTGTTAATATGTGTAAGGTTAGGGGTGTTTAGACTCGGGGTTCATGTTAGGGTGTTAGGTGCAGACTTAGGAAGTGTTTCCCCATAGGAAACAATGGGGCTGCGTTAGGAGCTTAACGCTGCTTTTTTGCAGGTGTTAGGTTTTTTTTCAGCTCAAACTGCCCCATTGTTTTCTATGGGGGAATCGTGCACAAGCATGTTTTTGAAGCTGGCCGCGTCCATAAGCAACGCTGGTATCGAGAGTTGCAGTGGCAGTAAATATGCTCTACGCTCCCTTTTTTGGAGCCTAACGCAGCCATTCTGTGAACTCTAAATACCAGCGGTATTTAAAAGGTGCGGGGGAAAAAAAGCATGCGTAGCTAATGCACCCCTTTGGCCGCAGAACTCTAAATCTAGCCGTAAGTTACTTATATGAGTGTTTATACCTTTAAGAATCACCTATTTAAGGATGAAGAGCTGGGACACCTGTGAGCAGTGAACAAGTGCCTGAAGGCACGAAACATGTCTGCTGCAGATTGCCCAGCTGTCTATGCTATATTGTCAGTCTTGGCTTGAATAACTGTATCTGCTGATACACTGTGTTTTTATCTGTATTATCGAATAAAAGATTCAAGTTTTACCTGCATCAGAGGATCCAGACTTTTCTTTGTATATTATGCACATTTTTCAGCGCTTTTGGATGAAGTGAGCACTGCAGCCTAGGATCCCCTGCGCAGTACATCTACGAGTGACATCTCCCACGCTCCATTGTGCCGTAGTCAGGAAGGAGGAAGCAACAGACGGGTAAGGCAGAGCGCGAGGCTAGTGTTTGTTTCAAATATATATATATATATATATATATATATATTCAAACACCCACACATTCATACACATATACGAACACACACAATCACACATACATACTCACACACCCAAACATTTACACACATATATAAACACACACACATACATACTCACACACTTACACGTTCACACATACATACATACACATACACACATGCATATACACACATACACACATGCATATACACACATATATACATACATACATACATACATTCTAAACATAAAAACAAAAAGAAGAAGGCGCTCCAATGGTGCAGTATGTTACAACAGATTAAATATTCCCAAGGACACCTTCTCTAAAAGCAGGTACTCACAAAGAGAGCGCACTATAATGCAGTGCTATTCCAACAGGCTGGATTGATCAGAGCCCACCAGCTAGCTCACATAGGATTCAGGTGCCTTCAGTTCTGTAGAAATGAAAAACAAAGGAGATAGGGGGAAGGTAGAAACACTCCAATAGTGCAGATGGTCACTTATAAAAGAACAATGCTCCCAGTAATATATCCCCACTGAGATTGAATACTCACTACAATTTGTAGGTAAATTTCACATGTATAAATCCTATTAACTTGCACAGTGTATACACACACATACATACATACTCATATATAAACACACACACACACATTAAAAAAATTCCTCTCCTTGTACTGCTGCTCTCATGTACCAATAGCACTAGCTACTACTTTATTTCTGTATTACTTTTTTTCAATTTAAGATGTTGTCCAGCTGCTAATCTGCTGCCCTGAAGACTTTTCCATAGGAAATTGAATTTGTTTTTAACGAAAAACCATTCATCTGTTCATTTCAAACATCCACGTCTGGATACTGGACGCATTTTTTCTCTGACTAACAATTTGTCCAAAACCAGGGGTCAAGTCGAGCGGGAACGCATTGGGAACTGAGTTCCTGCACTATTTTTGCAGGAGGTACTAAGTTCCCTCTAGATAGAGAACACTCCAGTAAACACTTCTGTTGCTGGTGGGAGTAAGTGGAGCACAGTCTGGTTAGAGGGATAGTGAGATCCTCTAGTAATGGGCAGTAACACTTCCTACAAAACACTAAATGCAAGCCTGTCAGTGGTCTTGCTGTGTGATCACCCCACATTGTGTGTAACACATGGTGCTTACATTTCTGTGTGGCTTGATCTGAGGTTATTTAGATCCCCTCAGCAAAAATAGGACTATTGCACCTTAAGTGGGTGAGACTCTGTGACAGAGGAGGATTCTAAGGTCCAAAGGCAACCATTTAATCCTTCATTCGATTTAATTTGCTTTCATTAACCACAGTGTATAGATTATATACATATAAATATAGTGTGTGTGTGTGTGTGTATATATATATATATATATATATATATATATTAAAACAATTTTTATTGTGAGAGGGAGGGTGGAAGACTTGCTGAGTTCCCACACTTTTTGTTGTAGGACTTGACCCCTGTCCAATACGTCTAATATATATACTACAAAAATGACAAGTTATGAGTCTGTATTATTTTAAGTAAAGGTCACAGTCTCCTTTTTTATCTCCTTTCGTCTGTTCTATTTTCATCTTTCCATTTTTCACTTTCTCTCTCCTTTTCCCCTTTTCCCTTGTCTCTCATTGAGGCACCTTTGAAGTGACAGTAAAGCCAAAATTAAACTTTCACAATTAAAGGGACATAATACTCATATGCTAAATCACTTGAAACTTATGCAGTATAACTGTAAAAAGCTGACAGGAAAATATCACCTGAGCATCTCTATGTAAAAAAAGAAGATATGTTACCTCACAATCTCCTCAGCTCAGCAGAGTGAGTTCTGTGTAAAAAGTTATACTCAACTGCTCCCAGCTGCAGGTAAAAACATAAAAAAAAAATGAAGAAATGAACAGCAGCCAATCAGCATCAGCAGTGCTGAGGTCATGAACTTTTACTGTGATCTCATGAGATTTGACTTGACTCTCATGAGATTTCATAGTAAGCTTCCTTTACCTGATTGGTGAAATAATATGAGAGTGCACGATGCTCATCCCTTCAGATGTCCCAGGACAGACACACTAAAATGCTGCTTAGAAATCCTTTACAATGGGAGGTGGCTACTGAGGAACTTTTGAGGTAAAATATCTTTCTTTTTTACATAGAGATGTTCAGGAGATATTTTCTAGTCAGCTTTTTACAGCTATGCTGCATCACTTTCAAGTGTTTAAACATTTGGGTATTATGGCCCTTTAAGACAGAACATGCAAGTTTAAACAACTTTTCAATTTACTTCTATTATCAAATGTGCTTTGTTCTCTTGGTATCATTTGTTGAAGAATAAATCTAGGTAGGTTGATAGATGCTCAGCAGCGTGCGTGTCTTTAGCAGTCTACTTTTAACAAGGCTATAAAACTGCTGCCAAATGGCTAAAGACACATGCACGCTCCTGAGCTCGGCTAGGATTATTCTATAAGAAAGGATACCAAGAAAACTCAGCAATATTGATTAGAAAATAAATTGGAAAGTTGCTTAAAACGTCATTCTCTATCCAATCAATTTAAGTTCACCCTTGACTTTACTGTATTTATATATATATATATATATATATATATATATATATATAAATACAGATAAAAAATTAGTTTTTTTTAACCACACCTTACAAAAAGTTTATATACACATCTTTGGGAGTGCTGCCAATATGACCCAGTAATTACACAAACAAAAAGGTATCGGCGCACATCCATTTTCAAAAGCACAACATATTTTTTGAACTGCTGCAAAAAAATGCCTACAAACAACATCAAGGCCTCTATTTATCAAGCCGTCGACTTTCTAGCATTCGACGGCACCAATACGCTCGCCTAAGATCGCCTAAAATCGCTGCCGCGGACCTGAATGCGTTTGCCAAAATTATCAAGAAAGCTGTCAAACAGCTGTGCACCAAGTACGGTGCGATGAGCAGCGGACTGTTGTTAACTAACAGTCATAGATCTCGCTGCTCATTGGCTTATTTGCAGCTTTCTTGCTACCCTGTCACTAAGCACCCACACTAAACTATACTGTTTTAGCCCCTAAACCGCCGCTCCCGGAGCCCACCGCAACTCTAATAAAGTGTTTAACCCCTAAACCGCCACTCCCGGAGCCCACTGCCACCTACATTATATGTATTAACCCCTAAACCGCCGCTCCTGGACCCCGCCACAAATAAATAAAATGTTTAACCCCTAAACCGCCGCTCACGGACCCCGCTGCGACCTACATTAAATTTATTAACCCCTAATCTCCCGCTCCTAATGCCGCCACTATATTAAATTTATTAACCCCTAAACCTAAGTCTAACCCTAACCCTAACACCCACTAACTTAAATATAATTTTAATTAATCTAAATAAATTATTCCTATTTAAAACTAAATACCTATAAAATAAACCCTAAGATATCTACAATATAAATAATAGTTACATTGTAGCTATTTTAGGATTTATTTTTATTTTACAGGCAAGTTTGTATTTATTTTAACTAGGTACAATAATTATTAAATAGTTATTAACTATTTAATAGCTACCTAGTCAAAATAAAGACAAATATACCTGTAAAATAAATCCTAACCTAAGTTACAATAATACCTAACAATACCACTATAATTAAATAAATTAAATACATTAACTACAATTAACTACAATTAATTAAAATTAAATAAAATTAACTAAAGTACAAACCCCCCCCCACTAAATTACAGAAAATAAAAAAAAAATTACAAGTTGTTTACCTAATCTAATCCTCCTAATAAAATAAAAAAAGCCCCCCAAAATAATAAAAATCCCTACCCTATACTAAATTACAAATAGCCCTTAAAAGGGCCTTTTGCGGGGCATTTCCCCAAAGTAATCAGCTCTTTTACCTGTAAAAAAAATACAATACCCCCCAACATCAAAACCCACCACCAACATACCCAACCCTACTCTAAAACCCACCCAATCCCCCCTTAATAAAACCTAACACTAACTCCTTGAAGATCACCCTACATTTGAGATGTCTTCACCCAACTGGGCCTAAGTCCTCAACGAAGCCGGGCCAAGTCTTCATCCAACCGGGCAAAAGTCTTCATCCAGGCGGCATCTTCTATCTTCATTCATCCAACGAGGAGCGGCTCCATCTTGACGACATCCGACGCGGAGCAATTATCCAGACCGACGACTACCCGACGAATGAATATTCCTTTAAATGACATCATCCAAGATGGCGTCCTTTGAATTCCGATTGGCTGATAGAATTCTATCAGCCAATCGGAATTAAGGTAGGAAAAATCCTATTGGCTGATGCAATCAGCCAATAGGTTTGAGCTTGCATTCTATTGGCTGATTGGAACAGCCAATAGAATGCAAGCTCAATCCTATTGGCTGATTGGATCAGCCAATAGGATTGAACTTCAATCCTATTGGCTGATTGCATCAGCCAATAGGAGTTTTCCTACCTTAATTCCGATTGGCTGATAGAATTCTATCAGCCAATCAGAATTCAAGGGACGCCATCTTGGATGATGTCATTTAAAGGAACAGTCATTCGTCGGGTAGTCGTCGGTCTGGATGGATGCTCCACGTCGGATGTCTTCAAGATGGAGCCGCTCCTCGTCAGATGGATGAAGACTTCTGCCAGTCTGGAGGACATCTTCTGCCCGGTTGGATGAAGACTTTGCCCGGCTTCGTTGAGTTCTTAGGCCCAGTTGGGTGAAGACGTCTCAAGGTAGGGTGATCTTCAGGGGGGGTAGTGTTAGGTTTTTTTAAGGGGGGATTGGGTGGGTTTTAGAGTAGGGTTGGGTGTGTGGGTGGTGGGTTGTAATTTTGGGGGGTATTGTATTTTTTTTACAGGTAAAAGAGCTGCTTACTTTGGGGTAATGCCCCTCAAAAAGCCCTTTTAAGGGCTATTTGTAATTTAGTATAGGGTAGGGCTTTTTATTATTTTGGGGGGATTTTTTATTTTATTAGGGGGATTAGATTAGGTGTACTTAATTTAATATTCTTGCAATTATTTTTTTATTTTCTGTAATTTAGTGTTTGTTTGTTTTTGAACTTTAGTTAATTTTATTTAATTTTAATTAATTGTAGTTAATTGTAGTTAATTTATTTAATTGTATTTAATTAGAGTGTAGTGTTAGGTGTAATTGTAACTTAGGTTAGGATTTATTTTACAGGTAAATTTGTATTTATTTTGACTAGGTAGTTAATAAATAGTTGATAACTATTTAATAACTATTGTACCTAGTTAAAATAAATATAAACTTGCCTGTAATATAAAAATAAACCCTAAGCTAGATACAATGTAATTATTAGTTATATTTTCAAATAAGAATAATTTAGTTAATTATAGGATTTTTATTTAGATTTTTTTAAATTATAGTTAAGTTAGGGGGTGTTAGGGTTAGAGTAAGACTTAGATTTAGGGGTTAATACATTTAATATAGTGGTGGCGGTATAGGGGGGGCAGATTAGGGGTTAATAAATATAATGTAGGTGGCGGTGGGCTCCGGGAGTGGCAGTTTAAGGGTTAAACAATTTATTTAGTTGTGGCGGGGTCCGGGAGCGGCGGTTTAGGGGTTAATATGTATAATGCAGGTGGTGGCGGTGTAGGGGGGGGGGCAGATTAGGGGTGTTTAGACTCGGGGTACATGTTAGGGTGTTAGGTGTAAACGTTCCCATAGGAATTAATGGGATATCGGGCAGCAGCGAACATAAGCATTCGCTGCTTTCCGACTCCCATTGATTCCTATGGCATCCGCCGCCTCTAGGGTGGTGGATTGAAAGCCAGGTACGCTGGGTCGGAATAGTGATGAGCGTACCTGGTAGGTATTTGATAACTTCCAAAAGTAGTCATATTGGAACATCTGGAGTGACGTAACCATCGATCTGTGTTGGACTGAGTCCGCCGGATCATATGTTACGTCACTATTTTCTACTTTTGCTGGTCTGTAGGGCTTGATAACTATGGCGAATCAGGCTCGCCACAAATATGCTGCGGAATTCCAGTGTATTTGCGGTTGACAGCTTGAAAAATAGAGACCCAAGAGACAACTATTCTTTTTAAATAAAATTGGGATCTTAGTCACACAATATGGCCATATTTTGCTTAGCCACTTACAGGGTGCCCCAATATAGACTGGTCCTAACACTACAGTCTTTTTGCCACAGAGGGCTGAATCATTCCTGCTTTTACTCTTCATAATAGAATGAGACTCCCTAGCTTAATATTCACAAATCCATTACACTGTCATGAGCACACCTGAGCTTGGGTGGGGTGCTTAAACCAATGGGAGATGGTCAGTCTCCCTGATTATTTTTAAATACAGATAAAAAATTTGGGGGTTTTAGCACACCTTACAAAAAGTTTATATACTCATCTTTGGGAGTGCTGCCAAAATGACCCAGTAATTGCACAAACAAAAAGGTATCGGCGCACATCCATTTTCAAAAGCACAAAATATTTTTTGAACTGCTGCAAAAAAATTCCTGCAGGAATGATTCAGCCCCCTGTGGCAAAAGGACTGTAGTGTTAGGACCAGTCTATATTTGGGCACCTTGTAAGTGGTGTCTGGCGAAGCAAAATATGGCCATATTGTGTGACTAAGATCCCAATTTTATTTAAAAAGAATAGTTGTCTCTTGATGTTGTTTGCAGGCATTTTTTTGCAACAGTTCAAAAAATATGTTGTGCTTTTGAAAATGGATGTGCTTCGATACCTTTTTGTTTGTGTAATTACTGGGTCATGTTGGCAGCACTCCCAAAGATGTGTATATAAACTTTTTGTAAGGTGTGCTAAAAACCCAAATTTTGTATCTGTATTTAAAAATAATCAGGGAGACTGACCATCTCCCATTGGTTTAAGCACCCCACCCAAGCTCAGGTGTGCTCATGACAGTGTAATGGAGTTGTGAATATTAAGCTAGGGAGTCTCATTCTATTATGAAGAGTAAAACCAGGAATGATTCAGCCCTCTGTGGCAAAAGGACTGTAGTGTTAGGACCAGTCTATATTGGGGCACCTTGTAAGTGGTGACTGGCTAAGCAAAATATGGCCATATTGTGTGACTAAGATCCCAATTTTATTTAAAAAGAATAGTTGTCTCTTGATGTTGTTTGCAGGCATTTTTTTGCAGCAGTTCAAAAAATATGTTGTGCTTTTGAAAATGGATGTGCGCCGATACCTTTTTGTTTGTGTGTGTATATATATATATATATATATATATATATATATATATATATATATATATATATATATATATATATATATATATATATATATATATATATATATATATATAAAGAACAAATGAAGGTCCAGACTGGGAGCTCAAAGCAAAAGTGAGTGTTTATTTTCAAAGTCAGTTTAAAAGCTCCTATGAAAGTTTGCAGTCGGCAAATGGCTATGATTTACAGCAATGTGAGGGGCTGGGGTGGGCGTCTGACGTGTTTCAGCTCCTGGGGAGCCTTAATCATAGACAGGATACTGCCCTAATGCCCTGTTCTAACTAATATAGACTAAGCTAACTTACTATTGGTTATTCTGACCTACCTGTATTGCTAGTGGGTGTGTTCCTACATGGGAAAGCTACCTGTGTAAATTGGGTACGGGTCTATGTTAATTGCAACAAAATGACAAAGTAACAAAGTGATGGTTTGTCTATATTTAACCCTACTGTTACCCAATTGTTTTGAACAAATTAGTGAATAAGTAAATAAGTGGATAGTTAAATTTCCAAGCTCATGTACTCTGATAGTTGCTTCTAATCCTATCTGATCAGGTTATATGATATATGCTGAAGAACTCAGTTAATAATCATAAATTTTTAACCCTGTATGGGTGAATGCAACTAAATCTATGGTACTGCTATGGACTGATGCTTATTCATTCTTATATAAACTGTGGGTTTTGTACTAAATCCATAGTACTCAATTCAGTAACAGAAGTTTATTGTTAATGTGAGGAGACTTTATATGCTGATAAGCAAATGCTTAGATAAACTATTAAATAGGGGAATGAGTGGGTAAATGAAAAAAGTGACTTTGACTATACATACTTAGTTTTTAAATATTTAGATACTAGTCCTAAAGCCCGTTCACACGGGCCATTTTTTGCAGGGTACAGTGGTCCCACCCCTTGCGCTCTCTCCCTGCCCCTCTCTTTTGCTCTCTCTCCCCCCTCTCTTTTGCGCTTTCCCCCCCCTCTTTCGAGATCTCTCTCTCCCCCCCTCTCTTTTGCGCTCTCTCTCCTCCCTCTTTTGCGCTCTCTTTCCCCCCTCTTTTGCACTCTCTCTCTCCCCTCTCTTTTGAGCTCTCTCTCTCCCCCTCTCTTTTACGCTCTCTCTCCCCCTCTCTTTTGCGCTCTCTCTCTCCCCCCCTCTTTTGCGCTCTCTCTATCCCCCCTCTTTTGCGCCCTCTCTATCCCCCCTCTTTTGCTCTCTCTCCCCCCCTCTTTTGCGCTCTCTCTCTCCCCCCTCTTTTGCGCTCTCTCTCTCCCCCTCTCTTTTGCACTCTCCCCCTCTCTTTTGTGCTCTCTCTCACCCCTCTCTTTTGCGCTCTCTCTCACCCCTCTCTTTTGCGCTCTCTCTCCCTCCTCTCTTTTGCGCTCTCCCCTGTCTCTCTCCCCCTCTCTCTCTCTCCCCCCTCTCTCTCTCTCCCCCCCCCCTCTCTCTCTCCCTCTCTCTCTCTCTCTCTCTCCTCTCTCTCTCTCTCCCCCTCTCTCTCCCCTCTATTTCTCTCCTCTCTCTCTCTCTCCCCCCTCTCTCTCCCCTCTATCTCTCTCCCCTCTATCTCTCCCCTCTATCTCTCTCTCTCCCCTCTATCTCTCTCTCTCTCTCTCTCTCTCTCTCTCTCTCTCCCCCTCTCTCTCTCCCCCCTCTCTCTCCTCCTCTCTCTCTTTCTCCCCTCTCTCTCTCCCCCCCTCTCTCCTCTCTCTCTCCCCTCTCTCTCCTTCTCTATCTCCCCCCTCTCTCTCCCCCTCTCTCTCTCCCTCCCCCTCCTCTCTCTCTCTCCCTCCCCTCTTTCTCTCCCTCCCTCCCCTCTCTCTCTCCCTCCTCTCTCTCCCTCCCCCTCCCCTCTCTCTCCCCCTCCCCTCTCTCTACCCCTCCCCTCTATCTCTCTCCTTCTCTCTCCCCCCCCCCCTCTCTCTCCCCTCTATCTCTCTCCCCTCTATCTCTCCCCTCTATCTTTCTCTCTCCCCTCTATCTCTCTCTCTCCCCCCTCTCTCTCTCTCTCTCTCTCTCTCTCTCTCTCTCTCTCTCTCTCCCCCTCTCTCCCCCCCTCTCTCCTCCTCTCTCTCTTTCTCCCCTCTCTCCCCCCTCTCTCCTCTCTCTCTCCCCTCTCTCTCCTTCTCTATCTCCCCCCCTCTCTCTCCCCCTCTCTCTCTCCCTCCCCCTCCTCTCTCTCTCTCCCTCCCCTCTTTCTCTCCCTCCCTCCCCTCTCTCTCTCCCTCCTCTCTCTCCCTCCCCCTCCCCTCTCTCTCTCCCTCCCCCCTCCCCTCTCTCTCCCCCTCCCCTCTCTCTCCCCCTCCCCTCTCTCTCTCCCTCCCCTCTCTCTCTCCCCTCTCTCTCTCCCTCCCCCTCCCCTCTCTCTCTCCCTCCCCCTCCCCTCTCTCTCCCCCTCCCCTCTCTCTCTCCCTCCCCTATCTCTCTCCCTCCCCTCTCTCTCTCACTCCCCTCCCCTCTCTCTCTCTCTCACTCCCCCTCCCCCTCTCCCTCCCCTCTCTCTCTCCCTCCCCTCTCTCTCTCCCCTCTCTCTCTCCTCCTCCCCCCTCTCTCTATCTCTCCTCCCCCTCTCTCTCTCCCCCCTCCCCCTCTCTTTCTCTTCCCCCTCTCTCTTTTGATCTCTCTGTCCCCTTTCTTTTGCTCTCCCTCCCCCTCTCTTTTGCTGTCTCTCCCCCTCTTTTTTGCTCCCTCTCTTGTGCTCTCTTTATCTCCCCTCTTGATCTCTCTCTCCCCTCTTGATCTCTCTCTCACCTTTCTTATCTTTTCCCTACCCCCTCTCTCCCCTCTTTTGAGCTGTTTTGAGCTCTCAGACTACACAGCCTTTCACGGCGCGCCTGGCCCTGCCCCTTCACGCTAGGCCACGCCCCCTCATGGCCCTTGTGCTCGGCCATGCCCCCGACCACGCTCGGCCACGCCCCCGGGCCACACTCGGTCACACCCACTTCTGCTCGCACTGCAGAGCAGAGACTTAGGGACTCTCAAAGGCCAGGTGTGATTGTCCTCGTGCTGTGCTGTCTACTGCGCATAACAGCTTGGACAAACACACTTGGACTTTTATTATATAGGATTGTAATGTCAGTTAGTTGTTATGCCCTCTGACTAATCAACTCTGATCCCAAGTTAAATAAGCTAAATGGGTGTGCTTGAAGTAATACGTGTATTTACATTTGTGTATTTGCACTGATATTGACTTCGCTCAGCTTTATTTGGGGAACAGGAAAGAAGAGGAAAAAGAGGTCAATTACCAGTGGTTGATCAGATCTGTATCAATGTTAAGACCGGACGGTTACCGGCTACCTAGGGTGAAGATCCAGAACACCTCCTTGGCAAGGAGGACCTTTGATCTATCTCCACCTCTTGGCTTTTTTCTAATCTGATCAATCACCTTCCATATCACCATATATATAATGCTAAGGATTCATTTCAGTAGTATAGAAATAAAAATGCTGTAAATTAAGTAATATGTGTAGGTAATATTATAACATTAGATAACAAAGAAATATGCTATGAATTCAAGTTCTTTGTGATACCCTCAGCTAACTGTACATGGTGCATGGTGTCTTAAAGGGACAGTCTAGTCAAAATTAATCTTTCATGATTCAGATAGGGCATGCAATTTTAACCAACTTTCCAATTTACTTTTTTTTTTATTTATAATTTTTATTGAAGTTTAAAAAAAAAAACATACAAAAAGGAAAAACATGCAGACACTACATAAAGTCATAAAGTATTTGATTCTAGTTCTACTGTTCAGTAGTGTCCTTTTTATGTATAGGGGCCTATTTATCAAAGGTCTTACGGACCTGATCCGACAGTGCGGATCAGGTCCGCAAGACCTCGCTGAATGCAGAGAGCAATACGCTCTCCGTATTCAGCATTGCACCAGCAGCTCACAAGAG
Organism: Bombina bombina; assembly: GCF_027579735.1. Taxonomy (NCBI): domain Eukaryota; kingdom Metazoa; phylum Chordata; class Amphibia; order Anura; family Bombinatoridae; genus Bombina; species Bombina bombina. The sequence goes on from NC_069507.1 coordinate 116,514,730, forward strand.
CTGCTAGTGCTACGCCGTCCCCTGCAGACTTGTGGCCAATCGGCCGCCAGCAGGGAGGTGTCAATCAACCCGATCATACTCGATCGGGTTGATTTCCGGTGATTCCTGTCCACCTCATCAGAGCAGGCGGACAGGATTATGGAGCAGCGGTCTTTAGACTGCTGCTTCATAACAGCTGTTTCTGGCGAGTCTGAAGACTTGCCAGAAACACGGGCCCACAAGCTCCGTTCGGAGCTTGATAAATGGACCCCATAGTCTTGACTCCATGTTGGTAGAAGGTAATGCTTCTAGATGAATTAACTTTAATTGCTTAGGGAACGCCTTCCCAGCAAATTTGAGCTTACATGAAATCTTGTTCAAGCTTAACAAGGCTTTAAACATAAAATGTAAAATAAATCAAACGAAAAGTTACAAACAAAAATAACATCAATAATAGTTGGTGCCATTCACATAAATTCTTATAGATTATAATGTCTTTCCAATTATATCTTCTACTGCTCATCAATTCTTGATTATTAGTGTCTGCTTAAACAGCTCTATTGTGTGATATGGTATGTGAAGTACTAAGTCATGTTTGGAGAGGATTGAAAGGATTTTATACTGGTTTCCCAATAAAATGTTATGTCCTGAAATGTATCAAGCTTATTTGTTTTAAGATACCCATTCTCTTCTAATACCATTATGTTTTCCATTAATTGTATCCACAAATTTTTTGTAGGCACATGTTGAGATTTCCAATGTGAGGCTATGAGAGATCTAGCTGCATTCAGGGAGAATTGAATAATTCTTATGCAGAGTTTGCAGATACGCTTTCGTAAGAGGTTTAGTAGAGCTAAAGTAGGTTCAAGATATATTTAGGAGTCTGTGTCCAATAATACTTTAAAGAAGGATTCTATATTTGACCAAAATGGTTGTAATTTTGGGCACTGCCACAATATGTGGTACATTGTATGTATCCCTTTCCCCATATCCCCTGCAACAAACATTGGACATTTCAGGAAATATACTTTTTAGTCTGGCAGGTGTAAGATACCATCTTGTCAGAATTTTGTGGTTGAGTTCCAAAAATCTCGTGGAGTGAAATAATTTTTTCGTGCATGAGATAATATGAGACAACTCAGACTCAGAGTTGTGCCCAATTCCCCATGCCATCTCTCCATATAATTTCGTGGGACATCCTTTCTGCCCTCCATATAACCAGAGGGCAAGTCGTCTATTGCGTAAAGAACGTCTTGAAGTGTGATATTACTATCCAAGTCTTCCTTTTGTTTATTTTCTCATAAGGGTAAATCTATTTTTTGTATTGTTTCTCTAGATATGTTGCTGTGAGACTTAGATAAATTATACACATTTTCATAAAAGTTCTTGAATGTGTTAGCTATGGCTTTAGGCTCTAATATTTTGTCCCCTTGAGGATTTTCTATGTGATGAATTTGATTTAGTAATACTCTGCGTTTTAAAGCTCTAGCCAGTAAAGTTCCTGCTTTGTTACCTCCGATATATTATGTTTTTTTTAAGAAATAGGGCATGTTTCTGAGCCGCCTGGTGGAGGTAATTATTTAGTTCCAATCTAGCTTTTGTTAGTCTATCCAGAGATATTTTATTCTGTGGTGTAAGCTTGTGTTTTCCGTTTCAGCTTTGTATAAATTTGAGAGTAAGGTCTTATAAAGCCTCTGTCTGGAGGATTTTATAAAGGCTTTATGTTTCATCATTCACCCTCTCAGTACCGCCTTGTGAGCCAGCCACAGGGTGGTAGGGTTTGGTGATTGAGGATATTTAAAATCAAAATATTCTTTAAAAAAAATGTCCTATTTGTTCCCTGGATAGAGAGTTATGCAGGATGGATTCATCCAATCTCCAAAAAAGGGGCATATGGGGATTGTGGGCCACAAAATAGTAAAGGAGATGGAAGCCTGATCTGACCAGGATATAGGTTGTAATGAAGAATCCTTTATGAATTCCAAATTATATTAGTCAGTGAACCAGTAATCAATTTGTGAATATGTTTTTTGTGGGCTGGAGAAGAAAATATAATTACGCGATAGGGGGTGTTGTAATCTCCAAATATCAATAAGAGAGAGTCATTTTATGTTATTAAAGATATTGTTCCTATTTTTTGATGAAATTGAGCAGCTTCCTCTAGAGCTATCTAATTTGGGAAAGACAGCCACATTAAGATTTCCCCCCGTTATAAGGGTTCCTATTTTGTCATCAAGTATTTTTGTCTCTATATTAATAACAAAGGTTGCCTGATTGACATTAGGGGCATAGAAATTCACCAAAGTAATGGGTCTGTTAAACATCAATCTATTAAGGGCAACAGACCGTTTGGTTGGGGAATTTAGGTCTTTACAATTTTGAGATATGCAAATAAGTTCTGGCTGTGTCATAATGTCATGTCTTATTGTGTACCTTGCTTATTTGAATTGTTTGATGAAGCTTAAAAGCTTGTCTTACATTCCCCGAAGTACAAAGAGCATTTAGAATAGAAGATTAATCTGTATGGTTAGCCATGTAATAAATACCTGTAGATGTACAAGTCCTGTAAATAGCATAATCCAATAAAACAAACATAACTTTTAAAACATAACGATAAACATTAGAACATAACAATAAACTGCTAAAGTAGCAGATGTTGAAGGGGATGATCTTTTACCACTAAGGTAAATATTCACAATGAGGGAATCATATTAATATATAGTAACAAATAAAACAGAACTTTATTCAATAGGACAGTTTGCTGTCTATAGAAACATAAGATATGATTTCACTTGCTGTGTCCCCAAGATTTACTAACCATGGGACACCGCAATGGAAATTGAACGAGACAAAGGGCAACATCCCCTGTCAAACATTAGGACTTAGGCATTTTTCAATAACATATTTCAAAGCAGTCATCATTTTTAATGTCTACTCACAACCGTGAAGTCCCATTTTCTTATTATATAACTATTGTACTATAAGAGAGTGCCATCTCATCAAGTGTAATCATCATTTTGCAGATCTGGAATTGTATCCGAAGTTGATAATCTTGCTTTCTTCCTCTGTGCTTTCATCCATCCTTGACATTGTGGCTTCGGGGGTGGATTTGCCTCCAAATGTGTTTGTTTGTCTTCCATGTTTAGTAGAGGCAGGGTAGGTTTAGAAATTCCTATTTGATTGCAGAAGTCATCCAGGTCTTCAGCAGAGCGACATACAACTGCTTTGTTATTTTTCATGACTCTTAGCTGAAAGGGGAAACCCCATCTATACTGTATTCATTGTTCCCTTAGATGCAAGGTGAGAAACCTAGCTTCTCTATGGTTCTGCAGAGTGAGTGGACTTAAATCCACAAAGAACTGTAGTGAGGCTCCTTCATGGGAAAAGGGATGTTTCTTCCTCGAAGCTGCAAGAATTAGCTCTTTTTCTTTGCATCTCTGAAACTTAATGATCACATCTCTTGGTGGATCATTAGCCTTAGGAGGTGGCGGTAAGGCTCGATGTGCCCTATCCATAGGTAATGCATCTAGTTGTGGATTGTCCAGCAGTATTTGGAATAATTTTTGGAGGTATGCAGGGAGGCGTGTATTGTTGATTTCTTCTGGGATACCTCTAATACATAAATTTTGCCTCCTGCCATGATTTTCCAGATGGAGGAATGCAATCTGGGATTCTTGTGAAGCAATTTTCCTATTAATGATGTCAGAATCTGACGATTGTGAATCCACTTGTTCATCTAAATATTCAACCCTTCCTCCCAAATCAGCAAAGTCCTTTTTAACCTCAGAGAGGCCTTCTTTTATTAGTTGACTCACATGTTTTAAGAATGAAGCAAAGTCAGCTTTAGTTGGAAGTTCTTACAGTTCATTTCTTGTAACTGGTGCCTCCGAATCAATATCTATGGCTTCTGAGGTGTCTTCTTTAGAGGAATGGGATTGTGTTTCATCGTGGATGGAGGTGTGTATAGCGTTTTGAAGTAATTGCTCATTCTTGCTCCTCTTTTTGTGTTTGATTTAGACCTTTTAGACACACTGGCCTCTAGTTATCAAGCCGTCAACCTCAAATACGCTGGAATTCCGCAGCATATTTGTGGCAAGGCTGATTTGCCTTAGTTATCAAGCACTACAGCCCGGCAAAAGTAGAATTTAGTGACGTAAGCTTCGATCCGCCGGACTCAGTCCGACACAGATCGATTCTTATGTCACTCCAGATGTTCCGAACACAAGTTCGGCACTATCTGACTACTTTTGGTAGTTATCAAACTACTACCAGGTACGCTCGCCACTATTCCGGGCCAGCGTACTTGGTTTTCAATCCGCCACCCTGGAGGTGGCGGATCCCATAGGAATCAATGGGAGTCTGACCATAGCGAAAGTTCATGTTCGCTGCTGCCTGATATCCCATTGATTCCTATGGGAAGTGTGTACACCTAACACCCTAACATGTACCCCGAGTCTAAACACCCCTAATCTGCCCCCCCTACACCACCGCAACTAAATAAATGTATTACCCCCTAAACCGCTGCTCCCGGAGGCCACCGCCACTCTAATAAACTTATTAACCCCTAAACCGCCGCTCCCAGAGCCCACCGGAACTATAATAAATATGTTAACCCCTAAACCGCCGCCCCCGGACCCCGCCGCAACTATAATAAATATGTTAACCCCTAAACCGCCGCTCCCGGACCCCGCCGCAACTATAATAAATATGTTAACCCGGGGCTTCCTGTGGGAGGAGCGTGAAGCAGACGTGCACGCTCAAGCTCTGTGAGAGAGAGCCGCCAAACCACCATACCCCGCCACCATAACTCCTATTGCCGGGGGGTGAGAGCCCTGCCTGGGGAGAGAAAAAGGTCATCTGGCAACGGAAGCCCAGCACTACCGATACTAGGCCGCCTGGTACCGGCCACACGCACACGCACTGCACGGACTGCTCAGAGGTACGCCGGAGGAAGACCGCGGTTAAACTGCAAACCACCACAGAGGCTGCCGCCAAAGTTTCCAAGCGGTGAGCGGAACATGCTGCGGTACATAGGCCGGGTATGATAAATACCGCCCGCGCAACTACAAAGTTTACTGCGAAAGCCTCTGCGGTCTAAGGCTCTGTTTGGACCATGCTGCTGCACAATGGCTGCCCGTGACCATCACTAACATTGTTCTCTGCCCGGAGCCAGACGGGAGGTGTCTTGCCTGGAGCCGAGTAAGCTGAGGAACAGATGAGGAGGTCGAGCGCTGAAGCCTAAAAACGCCAGCCTATTCATACGGAAACCGCAAGTATTACCCTTCTGAACAGGGGGTCCCAGTGCAGTTAAATGTGTGCCAGTCAAAGGAACTGTCTAAGGGATGTTTGACTGATAGCAACTTGGTTCTGGAAAGGTATAAAGTTAAAGTTTAGCCGCTGCAAGTGTCTATACAAAGTTGGGGTCAGAGCGCCCAGGTGACATTAAGATTGCAGTGATAATCACCTCCACAAACTTTAATGCCTTGAAGGGAAAGATATGTTACGATATGGGAGCAGGACATACAAATCATATATAAAGATCTTTTGTGTTAACGAGCCAGAACCCTTATCTAACTCTATAGCTGGGCAGCTACACTTATTATCTGACAGAGTAATTCTAATCTAGCAAACAAATCTCTGGAAAGCCCTTGCAGGGATATTATTGTTTTTGTTTTTTTTCTGCACCTTACTAAGTACATAAAAACTGGTACAATGTCTTACGGTGCTATGGATTAAGTACAGCCCCAAAAGAAGTGCATAGAGATCTATAAACAACACAGTAAAAGCTGGTATATGAGAGCAATGAGGCCCTAAAGGAAAACTGATCCCTGAAACCTGGGTTGAACGCTTGGATGGATATTTTCTTCTTTTTGAAAGTTTATATTGTGGATATATAGAAAAGTCCTAAAAAGTTTGACTAAAAACCTGCAGACTTTGACATTTGCAATTTACAAGACATACTAGTATTAGAATGTGTTAACTAGATACTATACCTGTTAGTTCCCTGTGTATGCTAGGTTATACTCGGGCTGAAGCCTCAATTTATTCATCTAAGTGGGTATTTTTTCTTTTTTTTCTAAGGTGTGAAAGAGCTACTTATAGGGGCCTGTACAAGTATTATGATTTAGATATTAACTTGCAAAGTAGAGTCTACCTGATTAGAAAAAACTCTGCATAGTTTATGTTTACTCTGCGGAACCAATCTAAATTACTCTGTATATCAGCTTTTTTATGTACAGTAGCAAGATATAAGGTATTAACTGGTCAGAATAGGAGATTAGGGTGAGGGCAAGGAGAGGCAAGTTTAGAGCTCTCAGTCAAATCAGTGTGCATTAGGTTAATTCGAAAGGCAAAAACCTGCATAATGTGTTCTTTTCTAGATGGTGTAATTTTGTCAAAATCTATCTAGCTTGCCATGTCCGCACAATTTTGGGTGAATATTGCAGATTATACCCGAACTGTTAAATGTCTCTAAAAGGTACTAAATTAAGGGTGTATGATATTCTAAATTCTTATGTTTTGTGCATATTTTAAAAAAAAAAAAAATATCTCTGAATTAGTGAGAGAAAGGGATACTCGAGATCCCTGACAAGGTACCTCATGTTAGGATCTGTGACGCCACAGGGTGTAATATACACATGCTGATTTGTCTTTTAAGTGTTAAAATTCCAAGTAAACAGCAGTAGGAATAAGCAGAGCCGAAGTTAAAACCTATAGTCAAACCTTAATATATCAGGCTATCCTTTAAGAAGGTAGTCGCGCAAGTTAGGCTCTGTATAATAGGACTATTTGTATCAGAACAGCTACATTTTCAAATATTGTTTAAACATAATAGGTCATCCTGAGGCTGTTTTTTTTTTTTTTTTCTTACGGGGTATCTTAATCAAAAGACAGTAACAGGAATTAATCCAGAACAGCAGAATAAATGGAGAAATATATTACAAATCCTAAAAGTAAATCCCCAGCTATGCCTATAAGGAGAGATAGAAAACAAAAATCCTCACAAGAGAACATACAAGAGGTATCTATCTGAAGCCCCGAACTAAGTATGGAAAAACAACTAACTACAAATCAATTGGCAGATCTGATATTGCCGCAGTTTGAAATGATAAAATCTGAGATCTCAGTTCTGTCAAATGATATAAAGCAATTCTCTAATAGATTGGTGGAAGTTGAATCTAGAATTTCGAATGTAGAAGACAGACACCTTAAACAGGAGGTAGTACTAGGCACACACTCAGATGAAATTAAAAATTTAAAGGCCAAAATTGAAGACCTGGAGGACCGGTCAAGGCGTAGTAATGTGCGGGTAATTGGTCTCCCCGAATCAAGAGAATTTGAGGATCTTTTATCATTTAGTGCGCACACACTACCAAAATTACTAGGCTTACAAGTAGCAGAGGGAAGCTTTCAAGTCGAAAGGGCACACAGAGTTGGCATAGTGAGACAGCTAAAAGATGGTAGTGTCCGGCCCAGAATGGTCCTGATAAAATACTTAAACTTTCAAGACAAAGTAAAAATTATGCAGTACTACAGGAAAGTCCAGACGCTTACCAGAAATACTAAACAGATTCTGCTATTTCAAGACTATTCAATTGAAACGTCAACAAAGAGGCGTGCGATGGCACCATTCTGCTCGGGACTAATCAGGGCAGGGTTGAAAGCGACCATGAAATATCCGGCAAAAATTACAGTGCTGGGCATGGATGGTGACATTGCACTGAATACAATTGAGAACGCAAAAGAGTTTTGCAAAGAAAATAATATAGAAGTGTAGAGTAAATGCTCAGCAGTATTTAGCTACCTAAGTAGAGAGAGATGGCACTGGAGAACTGGTGGAGAGTCCAGCGTAAGGGGGCAGAGGGGAGTGGGGATTAAAATTTTTTTTTTTTTTTTTTGTGTGTTTTTATTTTCTCACGGCTAGATTTGGAGTTTGGCGGTAAAAGGGCTGTTAACGCTCCGCGGGTTTTTTTCTGGCCGCACCATAAATTTAACTCTGGTATCGAGAGTTCAAACAAATGCTGCGTTAGGCTCCAAAAAAGGAGCGTAGAGCATTTTTACCGCAAATGCAACTCTCGATACCAGAGTTGCTTACGGACGCGGCCGGCCTCAAAAACGTGCTCGTGCACGATTCTCCCATAGGAAACAATGGGGCTGTTTGAGCTGAAAAAAAACCTAACACCTGCAAAAAAGCAGCGTTCAGCTCCTAACGCAGCCCCATTGTTTCCTATGGGGAAACACTTCCTACGTCTGCACCTAACACTCTAACATGTACCCCGAGTCTAAACACCCCTAGCCTTACACTTATTAACCCCTAATCTGCCGCCCCCGCTATCGCTGACCCCTGCATTACACTTTTAACCCCTAATCTGCCGCTCCGTAAACCGCCGCCACCTACGTTATCCCTATGTACCCCTAATCTGCTGCCCTAACATCGCCGACCCCTATGTTATATTTATTAACCCCTAATCTGCCCCCCACAACGTCGCCGACACCTACCTACACTTATTAACCCCTAATCTGCCGACCGGACCTGAGCGCTACTATAATAAAGTTATTAACCCCTAATCCGCCTCACTAACCCTATCATAAATAGTATTAACCCCTAATCTGCCCTCCCTAACATCGCCGACACCTACCTTCAATTATTAACCCCTAATCTGCCGACCGGAGCTCACCGCTATTCTAATAAATGTATTAACCCCTAAAGCTAAGTCTAACCCTAACACTAACACCCCCCTAAGTTAAATATAATTTTTATCTAACGAAATAAATTAACTCTTATTAAATAAATTATTCCTATTTAAAGCTAAATACTTACCTGTAAAATAAATCCTAATATAGCTACAATATAAATTACATTTATATTATAGCTATTTTAGGATTAATATTTATTTTACAGGTAACTTTGTATTTATTTTAACCAGGTACAATAGCTATTAAATAGTTAAGAACTATTTAATAGTTACCTAGTTAAAATAATAACAAATTTACCTGTAAAATAAATCCTAACCTAAGATATAATTAAACCTAACACTACCCTATCAATAAAATAATTAAATAAACTACCTACAATTACCTACAATTAACCTAACACTACACTATCAATAAATTAATTAAACACAATTGCTACAAATAAATACAATTAAATAAACTATCTAAAGTACAAAAAATAAAAAAGAACTAAGTTACAGAAAATAAAAAAATATTTACAAACATAAGAAAAATATTACAACAATTTTAAACTAATTACACCTACTCTAAGCCCCCTAATAAAATAACAAAGACCCCCAAAATAAAAAATTCCCTACCCTATTCTAAATTAAAAAAGTTACAAGCTCTTTTACCTTACCAGCCCTGAACAGGGCCCTTTGCGGGGCATGCCCCAAGAAGGTCAGCTCTTTTGCCTGTAAAAGAAAACATACAATACCCCCCCCCCCAACATTACAACCCACCACCCACATACCCCTAATCTAACCCAAACCCCCCTTAAATAAACCTAACACTAAGCCCCTGATGATCTTCCTACCTTGTCTTCACCATGCCAGGTTCACCGATCCGTCCTGGCTCCAAGATCTTCATCCAACCCAAGCGGGGGCTAGACATCCACTGAGAAGTCCAGAAGAGGGTCCAAAGTCTTCCTCCTATCCGGCAAGAAGAGGACATCCGGACCGGCAAACATCTTCTCCAAGCGGCATCTTCTATGTTCTTCCATCCGATGACGACCGGCTCCATCTTGAAGACCTCCAGCGCGGATCCATCCTCTTCTTCCGACGACTAGACGACGAATGACGGTTCCTTTAAGGGACGTCATCCAAGATGGCGTCCCTCGAATTCCGATTGGCTGATAGGATTCTATCAGCCAATCGGAATTAAGGTAGGAATTTTCTGATTGACTGATGGAATCAGCCAATCAGAATCAAGTTCAATCCGATTGGCTGATCCAATCAGCCAATCAGATTGAGCTCGCATTCTATTGGCTGATCGGAACAGCCAATAGAATGCGAGCTCAATCTGATTGGCTGATTGGATCAGCCAATCGGATTGAACTTGATTCTGATTGGCTGATTCCATCAGCCAATCAGAAAATTCCTACCTTAATTCCGATTGGCTGATAGAATCCTATCAGCCAATCGGAATTCGAGGGACGCCATCTTGGATGACGTCCCTTAAAGGAACCGTCATTCGTCGTCTAGTCGTCGGAAGAAGAGGATGGATCCGCGCTGGAGGTCTTCAAGATGGAGCCGGTCGTCATCGGATGGAAGAACATAGAAGATGCCGCTTGGAGAAGATGTTTGCCGGTCCGGATGTCCTCTTCTTGCCGGATAGGAGGAAGACTTTGGACCCTCTTCTGGACTTCTTCAGTGGATGTCTAGCCCCCGCTTGGGTTGGATGAAGATCTTGGAGCCAGGACGGATCGGTGAACCTGGCATGGTGAAGACAAGGTAGGAAGATCATCAGGGGCTTAGTGTTAGGTTTATTTAAGGGGGGTTTGGGTTAGATTAGGGGTATGTGGGTGGTGGGTTGTAATGTTGGGGGGGGGGTATTGTATGTTTTCTTTTACAGGCAAAAGAGCTGAACTTCTTGGGGCATGCCCCGCAAAGGGCCCTGTTCAGGGCTGGTAAGGTAAAAGAGCTTGTAACTTTTTTAATTTAGAATAGGGTAGGGAATTTTTTATTTTGGGGGTCTTTGTTATTTTATTAGGGGGCTTAGAGTAGGTGTAATTAGTTTAAAATTGTTGTAATATTTTTCTTATGTTTGTAAATATTTTTTTATTTTCTGTAACTTAGTTCTTTTTTATTTTTTGTACTTTAGATAGTTTATTTAATTGTATTTATTTGTAGCAATTGTGTTTAATTAATTTATTGATAGTGTAGTGTTAGGTTAATTGTAGGTAATTGTAGGTAGTTTATTTAATTATTTTATTGATAGGGTAGTGTTAGGTTTAATTATATCTTAGGTTAGGATTTATTTTACAGGTAAATTTGTAATTATTTTAACTAGGTAACTATTAAATAGTTCTTAACTATTTAATAGCTATTGTACCTGGTTAAAATAAATACAAAGTTACCTGTAAAATAAATATTAATCCTAAAATAGCTATAATATAAATGTAATTTATATTGTAGCTATATTAGGATTTATTTTACAGGTAAGTATTTAGCTTTAAATAGGAATCATTTATTTAATAAGAGTTAATTTATTTCGTTAGATTTAAATTATATTTAACTTAGGGGGGTGTTAGTGTTAGGGTTAGACTTAGCTTTAGGGGTTAATACATTTATTAGAATAGCGGTGAGCTCCGGTCAGCAGATTAGGGGTTAATAATTGAAGGTAGGTGTCGGCGATGTTAGGGAGGGCAGATTAGGGGTTAATACTATTTATGATAGGGTTAGTGAGGCGGATTAGGGGTTAATAACTTTATTATAGTAGCGCTCAGGTCCGCTCGGCAGATTAGGGGTTAATAAGTGTAGGCAGGTGTCGGCGACGTTGTGGGGGGCAGATTAGGGGTTAATAAATATAACATAGGGGTCGGCGATGTTAGGGGCAGAAGATTAGGGGTACATAGGGATAACGTAGGTGGCGGCGATTTGCGGTCGGAAGATTAGGGGTTAATTATTTTAAGTAGCTTGCGGCGACGTTGTGTGGGGCAAGTTAGGGGTTAATAAATATAATATAGGGGTCGGCGGGGTTAGGGGCAGCAGATTAGGGGTACATAAGTATAACGTAGGTGGCGGTCGGCAGATTAGGGGTTAAAAATTTTAATCGAGTGGCGGCGATGTGGGGGGACCTCGGTTTAGGGGTACATAGGTAGTTTATGGGTGTTAGTGTACTTTAGGGTACAGTAGTTAAGAGCTTTATGAACCGGCGTTAGCCAGAAAGCTCTTAACTCCTGCTTTTTTCAGGCGGCTGGAATCTTGTCGTTAGAGCTCTAACGCTCACTGCAGAAACGACTCTAAATACCGGCGTTAGAAAGATCCCATTGAAAAGATAGGCTACGCAAATGGCGTAGGGGGATCTGCGGTATGGAAAAGTCGCGGCTGTAAAGTGAGCGTTAGACCCTTTAATCACTGACTCCAAATACCAGCGGGCGGCCAAAACCAGCGTTAGGAGCCTCTAACGCTGGTTTTGACGGCTACCGCCGAACTCTAAATCTAGGCCTCAGACAGCAAATCAATAAAGAAAATAAATGATTAGTTCATTAAAATTAATTTCCTGGAACGTTGGCGGTATAACATCCCCAATTAAGCGTAAAAATGTTCTTAAGGAAATCAGAAAACATAAGCCAGATATTATATTCCTCCAGGAATTACATCTAAAAAAAGCAGAGTTAGAAAAATTGAAAACAAACTGGATAGCCGAGATAATTGCAACGCCATGTGAGAAGCGTAAGAGAGGAGTAGCGTTAATGCTTGGAAGGGGGTTGTCATATTCAATTATAAAACAGGAATTAGATCTAGGCGGGAGATACATATTGTTACAGTTGAAATTAGACGATAAGATTTGGACCTTATGTAATATTTATGCACCAAATAACTGGGATTCTAAGTTTTGGGAGAAACTGAAAAAGGTCCTATCTCCATATATTGGTCAGAATTTGATCGTAGCCGGAGACTTTAATAATACTCTCTGCCCAGACCTAGATAGATACAAAGTTCGCCGGAGAGCAGCTAATTATAGGGAAGCTAAGCAGTTGCAGAGCTTCACTGGTATACTAAAACTAAGGGATGTGTGGCGTATCCAACATCCTGACGCTCGTGAATTTACCTGCGAATCAGGCGGGCACAAAAATTTCTCCCGAATAGACATGTTTCTAGTAGATGAGCAGATCATGAAATTTAACACTGAATCGCAGATCTCGGAAATAGTGCTGTCAGACCATGCGATTATTGGATTTAGGATAGTGCTGAGTGCTCCCTCCAAAAAAACAGCAAGTACTTTTCGTTTTCCTCACTATATGATCAACAATATACAATTTGAAAATTGGCTAAAACAAAAATGGAGGGAATACTACACACAAAATCAGGAGTATGCAAATAAGATTGAGGTGCTATGGGAAGCGGGCAAAGCGGTCATACGTGGTGAGGTGAAATCATATATGGTTAAAAGAAATAGGAGAAATAAGGCGAGAGAAGTCCAGCTGTCAAACTAACTCAGAAATAAATACGCTAATTATCTTAGATCACCTAACCAGGACACCTGGGACAAGTATAAAGAAGCTAGAGTGGAAAGGGAATGTTTTCTAAAAAAGAATGGAATACAGGAAGAGTTAAAAAACAGAGCTAATCTCCAGGGTTTTCAGGGTATATCTGCTAAGCATTTGGCCAGATTAGTCAAATTTAGGAAGAAATCAAATCAAATTCTTGCTATTAGAGCAGGAGAGAAGCTAGCTACCAATGCAGATGAGATCAGGAAAATATTTTTTGACTATTACAGCAGACTTTATGCAAAGGAGGAAGTGGACATAATACAGAAAGAGCAATTCTGGCTGGGATTGGATATCCCTCAAATTTCACAGGAGGCGTTACAAAAAATAAATGCTCCTATTACTGAGTCGGAAATACTAGACGTTATAAAAAGGTCAAAATCTGGTAAAGCTCCAGGACCAGACGGTCTTTCGGCAGAATTTTATAAAATAATGGCAGTTGAGATATCTCCCACTCTATCTAGTCTATATAACCAGTTTTATGTCCAGAAAGACATGAAGTCAATCTATTTTTCTGACTCAGTTGTAACCTTAATTCATAAAAAAGCAAAGGATCCAACTAATGTCGCATCATATCGCCCGATTTCGCTCCTAAATCAGGATTACAAAATCTTAATGTCCCTTATTGCAAATAGATTGAAGAATTCTATTACAGACATCATACACCCTGACCAGGCAGGCTTTATCCCAGGAAGAAACTCAGTTCGCAACATGCGTAGAGTCCTTACAACTGTGGATTACCTCTATCGGATCGGCCAGGACGCCGGGAACAAACATCAAGGGGCAGACATAGCATTAGTCACTGTGGATGCTGAAAAGGCTTTTGACTCAATTATATGGGACCATCTATTAAGTGCATTGAGAAAGTTCGGTTTCTCCGGCGCCCTGGTCGATCTGATCGGGTTGGTCTACAACAAACCTAGATCCCAATTGCTCATCAATGGCGAGCTATCACAGAACATCACCCTAGGTAAAGGTACACGTCAGGGATGCCCCCTATCACCACTACTTTTTGACATCGCACTTGAACCATTAGCTATTTATCTTAGAAAGCACCTCTCGCCAGTCCTAATAGGGAAACAGAAAGTATCCATATCACTATATGCTGACGACCTACTAATATTCCTCCAAGATACCAGACAGAGTATACCCCGCTTTATGGAAATAATAAGAATATTTAGCTCATTTTCTGGGTACAAAATTAATATTAACAAATCAGAAATTCTGTGGATCAGGAAAGACAAAAACAGTTATCCAGACAAGTTTAAAGAAGTACAAAGTATTAATTACTTAGGCATTAAGATCAGTAAGAATCCCGCACAATGGTATCAGCTTAACTATAAAGAGATATTTCAAAATCTAAACCATGATCTAGCAAAATGGAACTTATATTATCTATCTATTTCAGCCCGCATAAATGTTATAAAATCAATCATATTCCCAAAATTCTTGTTTTTGCTACAGAATCTACCCTTGTTATTGCAGAAAAAGGATATTGACAGATATAATAAGGCATGTGCCTTCTTTATCTGGGGGAAAAGGAGGCCACGCATTGCATTTTATAAGCTAGCGCAGGAGAAGCAGTTTGGGGGCTTTGCATGTCCTAATATAAAGTATTATAATATGGTCTCGTTGGTCAAATTTGCCATAGACTGGCTCAGTAAAGCAGATTACGTTACCTATTACAATCTAGAAACAGAATTAATTAAGCCATTCAACCTGCAGGCTATTTTACACTATCCCCACAAACAATTACCAAGCAATGTTAGCAGACTAACAACCATTGTGAATATAATGTCGGCGTGGCAGAAATATTGTAAATTATTAGGTATAGAATATCAAATCTCTAGCCAGCTCCCGATCTGTGGTAACCCAGCATTTTCACCAGGCTATAGCAATGAGTTATTTTATGTATGGGAAAGTAAAGGGCTGATACGGTTATCACAACTGAAAGAATCACAAAGAGGCCCAATTAGATCGTTTGCAAGCGTGGCAAGTGAGTATAATCTGCCATCTAAACACTTTTACGCATATTTGCAGGTTCGTCACCTCATAAATGACTATGAAAAAAGGTTTGGTGAGAATTGGGCACAGACAAACATTGAGCCAGGTATTACATTATACAAAGCGGGCATCCGCTCAATATCAGTCTGGTATCAGTTCATTATGGTACAGGAAGGAGAATCACATATTAACCAGATCAAACAAAAAATGGTAAAGTACTTCCCACAACTCCAGGATAAAGATATAACAGATAGTGTAAGGAGAATAACAGAAGCAACAGACAGAATCAATTTAAGAGAGTCTCAATATAAGGTCATAAACAATTTCTACCTAACCCCAGCCAGAATTGCTAAATGGTCTCAACTTCATACGGTCTGCCCTAAATGTTATAGAGCAAACGCGGACATAGCGCATTATTTCTGGAGCTGCCCAAAGAGCAGACAATTTTGGAGCAAAATCCAATATTGGATAAATAGAAATATAAACGACACGATAGAATTGGATATAAAGCATGTTTTTTTTCTGTATCCAGGACATAATATAGGAGCCAGATTATTTATAAATACAGCGATCTTGATTGCAAGAAATGAAATATGCAAAAAGTGGAAGCATAGAAACTCTCCGTCTTTAAATGAATTCGTAAATCATATGAGAAGCCAGATTATGATAGAGACAATAGTACTGGATAAAGGGGCAGAAAACCCGGTCACTATATTTTTTAAGAAGTGGAAAAAGTACATCTTCGGATTATCTACTGCAGTTCAGTATCACATCTTATCCAGATTTCAAAACTCTATACCCTTTCTAGAACTAGTGGTAGATGGCTCATTACCCTCAAATTGGATACGTAGGTAGTAAAATAGGGAAAAGGAAGAAAACAAAAAGAGAAAAGGGATTTTTTTTTTTTTTTTTCTCGCTCCCCCCCTGCACCCTCCCTGGGCAGTGTCGTTAATATCCTCAGATTCCAGATTCCTGGTAGTTGTTTCCGTTGTTCGATTTAATTTATTATGGGAGGGCTAGGTTTAGCCTCCCTGGGGGAAAGTAAGCTAAATAAGTTAGATATAGAACAGGAAACCCTAAGAATCTGGTCAAGGAATAGTTCAATTCATTTGATGTGTATGTGTGTGTAAACAGAAGTTTCCTTATAGAAGGTTTAAGTAGGAAAAGGAAAAAGGTAGTGGAGGGAGAAGCTACGATATTTCGGCAAATTTAATCTGTTACATGTGGAAAGAAGTGTAAAGGGTACACAAATTGGAAATGTCTTGTTGTATATAGTATTTAAGATGTGATTTCATACTGATTGTAAAAGAGACAGACATATGTGGATTTTCTTTCTGGAATGTAATGGTTTTTTTTCTTTGGCTTCACCCTCAATAAAAAGAATTATTAAAAAAAAAAAAATATATGTTAACCCCTAAACCGCCGCTTCCGGACCACGCCGCAACTGTAATAAATATGTTAATCCCTAAACCGCTGCTCCAGGACACTGCCGCCACCTACATAATACCTATTAACCCCTATCCTGCCCACCTACACCGCCACCACCTATAATAAATTCATTAACCCCTATCCTGCCCCCCTACACCGCCGCCACTATAATAAAATTATTAACCCCTAAACCTAAGTCTAACCCTAAGCCTAACACCCCCCTAACTTAATAAGAATAATATTTATTTAGATTTATTTAATTAATATTTAAGTCAGGGGGGTGTTAGGGTTAGACTTAGGTTTAGGGGTTAATAATTTTATTATAGTGGCTGCGGTGTAGGGGGGGCAGGATAGGGGTTAATAAATTTATTATAGGTGGCGGCGGTGTAGGGGGGGCAGGATAGGGGTTAATAGGTATTATGTAGGTGGCGGCGGGGTCCTGGAGCGGCGGTTTAGGGATTAACTTATTTATTATAGTCTTCAATCTTCATCCATCCGGAGCGGAGCCTTCTTCAAACGAGCCGACGCAGAGCCATCCTCTTCCAACGACGCCTACCCGATGAATGGATATTCCTTTAAGTGACGTGATCCAAGATGGCGTCCCTCGAATTCCGATTGGCTGATAGGGTTCTATCAGCCAATCGGAATAAAGGTAGGAAAAATCTGATTGGCTGATGCAATCAGCCAATCAGATTGAGCTCGGATTCTATTGGCTGATCGGAACAGCCAATAGAATGCAAGCTCAATCTGATTGGCTGATTGGATCAGCCAATCAGATTGAACTTGAATCTGATTGGCTGATTGCATCAGCCAATCAGATTTTCCTACCTTAATTCCGATTGGCTGATAGAATCCTATCAGCCAATCGGAATTCAAGGGACGCCATCTTGGATGATGTCACTTAAAGGAATATCCATTCATCGGGTAGGCGTTGTTGGAAGAGGATGGCTCCGTGTCGGCTCGTTTGAAGAAGGCTCCGCTCCGGATGGATGAAGATTGAAGACGCCGCATGGATGAAGACTTCTATCGGATGGAAGACCTCTTCAGCGCCCCTTGGATGATGACTTCGGCCACTGCGGATGTCCTCTTCTGTTCGGTGGTCGGCTGACTGAAGACGACTCAAGGTAGGGAGATCTTCAGGGGGTTATGTTATTTTTTTTAAGGGGGGTTTGGGTGGGTTAGAGTAGGGGTATGTGGGTGGTGGGTTTTAATGTGGGGGCGGGGTTGTATTTTTTTTAAATGCAAAAGAGCTGAATACTTTGGGGCATGCCCCACAAAAGGCCCTTTTAAGGGCTGGTAAGGTAATAGAGCTGTTAACTTTTGTAATTTAGAATAGGGTAGGGCATTTTTTTATTTTGGGGGCTTTGTTATTTTATTAGGGGGCTTAGATTAGGTGTAATTAGATTAAAAATCTTGTAATTTTTTTTTAGTTAGTTTATTTAATTGTATTTAATTGTAGGTATTTGTAGTTAATTAATGTAATTTATTTAATGATAGTGTAGTGTTAGGTTTAATTGTAACTTAGGTTAGGATTTTTATTTTTTTTATTTTTTTTTAAATAGTAATTTTTATTGAGGCAGTCAAAATTACAAACAACTTATGTATAACAATCGAAATCATATCCTTACAACATCATCACATGAATACATAGTCTTTTGTTCTGGGGGTGTATCCTCACCTCCATTATCTGTATCACCTCGTTTTTACAGAGGCCGTTATTCAAGAGCTTTTTATTTTAACTTTACCAAAACTTTAACTTAATCATAGTAGCAGTATGTTTGAAGTGGCCTTCGATTTAGCGGGTCAGCCCGCCAGTATGTCTCAATATTCAAGCACCATAGACTTCATCAGGTCACAGGAAGTGTGGGTTCCCGTGGCTCGGTAGGAGATATGTGAGATGTGAGAGAGCCCGTGTGTTTTTTCCATCTGAGGGCCCTCCCCTTTCCCATGTCTGGTTTCCCTCCGAGGGGATTCTAGGGGGACCTTTTGGAGGTTCATTGGGGTTCTATATAAATCTAGGGATTGGGGAAGGGAAAGATCAGTCGGTTAAGTTGACCCTACTTAGTCAGGGGTCAATTAGTCTATTTGGGTTTACAAGTCCAGTAAGAATCCCATGGTTCCCATATTAAGCAGAAGTCCGTCAGTTGTCTGCGTTCCCTGTATACATAATTCTCCATGTTTTGAATGTGGTTAACACAGTCAATTACTCCTTGCCATCTGGGGGGTTGGAGTTTCTTCCAATTCCTGGCTATTTGTAGTTTGGTGGAGATGAGGATGTTTATGAGTAAGTTACGTTTGTGCCTGGGGATCGAATCTACTCCTAAGTGAAGTATAGCGAGTGCAGGGGGGAGTGTGTCTACCAGGCCCAAATCCCTGCACAATGCCCCTGCCTTATCCCACAAGCCCACAAGCTTCAGACAGGCCCACCAAATGTGGAGTGGGGTGCCTTTTTCTCCGCATTCCCTCCAACACATGGGGGAATGGTCAGGGTACAGTTTTTGGAGTTTGGTGGGGACCAGATGCCATCTCGTGATAATTTTGAAGTGTAACTCATAGAGAGTAACACAGTGAGTAGCTTTTTTAGTATGGCTGATTGCCATGTCCCACATTTCTAGGGGATGTACTTGTTGTAGTTCACTTTCCGAGGTTTCCATATGTATTGATTTAGATGGAATATCATCTTCAATCAAACATTTGTAGTGTGCGGAAAGAGGTTTATAGAGTTGGAGGTTTGCTTTCCAACGTGATTCTCATGGGGAGAGATCGCGGAGGTGATCCTCTAAAAAGCCCCAGGATTTCATTAGAGACCGGAGTCGCATTAGGTCAAATTGGAACCTTGGGGTCAGTGAAGGCAAAGTTAGCATTGCGGAATGAGATCTTAGATTTTTATTTTCGTAAAAATCTTGCAGGGTATTGATGCCCGTGTTAGGCCACGAAGTAATGTGGGCCTCAGGTAGTCCCCAGAGGAGCCCTCTCATGGAGTGTATCGGTGAAGGATGGGGGGCAATAAGTCTGCTATGTCTGAGTTTCAGCCATCTATCATGGCACCCTTTTACAATGCCATTGGAGATGGTAATTTTAGACTGCCAGTGTGGGGGTAACCAGAGGAGGTCTTCTAGGTCCACAAAAGCTGGAAGTGAAGCTTGTTCCAGCTCTTTCCATCTGGTTACAGGGAGACCTTTGCCCCATGCGGAAGCATGGGTAATCATTGCGGCTTCGTGGTACTTCCTTACGTTCGGCAGGCCCACGCCGCCCCTATTGATGGGAGCCTGGAGTATGTGGGCCGCCACCCGAGGCCTCTTATAGTGCCAGGTGTAAGTGTTAAAAAGGGTCTGTAGCTTTCGTAGCAGAGATATGGGGACGGGGATCGGAATACAATGGAAAAGGTAAGTGAGCTTGGGTAGCACCATCATTTTGACGGCTGCCACTCTACCCAGCCAAGAAATCTCGTTGAATCTCTTGGAGGTAAGATCCAATGCAGTCTCTTTTACAAGATGCTCATAGTTTTCTCTGATGGTTATGGTCTTAGAATGGGAGAGGAACACTCCCAAATGCCGCACACCTCTAGAGGACCATTTGAAAGAGTAGAGAAGTTGGATTTTAGCTTTGTCCTCTGCAGGGATGTGTATAGAATAGACCTCCGTTTTACCAACATTGATTTTATAGTATGAGAGTTCGCCGAATCGTCGTAATAGTTTGAACAATGGGGGGAGGGAATCTAGGGGGTCTGCAAGGAAGACTGTGAGATCGTCTGCAAACAAGGCTAGCTTCTGAATAGTGTCATGAATTTGGAGGCCTTGGATCTCATGGCTTCTCCTGATAGCTACCCCCAAGGGCTCGATAGCTAGGACAAATAAGAGCGGGGACAGAGGGCACCCCTGTCTCGTCCCATTTGTTATTCTTATGGTGGGAGAGCAAAATCCCAGACCTCTCACCACGGCTGTGGGAGAGGAGTATAGAGCCTTGACAGCATTGACGTAGCTGTCAGGTATGCCAAAGGCTGTGAGTGTGCGGAACAGGTATTCCCACCTCACCCTGTCGAAGGCCTTCTCAGCATCCAACGACAGGGTGAGTACGGGGAGGCCCAGGTCAGCTGCCTCTGTGAAGATATTCAATAGGCGGTGAGTATTATCCGAGCCTTGTCTATTAAGAACAAATCCCACCTGGTCTAGGTGAACGAGGGTCTGTAGATGGGTACTCAGTCTGTTAGCAAGGATTTTGGCATAAATTTTGGCATCCACGTTGATAAGGGAAATAGGCCGGTAACTCGGGCATAGGGTGGGATCTTTGCCTTCTTTGGGAATTGTAATAATACTGGCTTCAAGGAATTCTGGTAAAAATTTGCCTGTCTGTGCCACACTTGTAAAAAATCGGAGCAGTATCGGAGAGAGTACAGGGCTCTGGGCCTGGTAGAAGGTGACTATGAATCCATCTGGGCCTGGGGCCTTATGAGGAGATAGATTGGTTATGGCGGCCTTGACTTCCTCTATTGTGAATTGGTTCATCAATGAGGATTTAGCGTCCTCTGTTAGTGTGGGTAAGTCTAGGCTGTCTAGGAACTCACGGATGTTTTCCTCGCTGGCACTACCCGTCGATTCTGAGGTTGTGATATTATACAGGGAAGAGTAGTACTTTTCAAAAGCCACCCCTATTTCTTTGGGCGAGTAGATTGGGCCCTTCTGTGTGTTGATGGAGGCTATCCTACTCTGCTGTGTGCGTTTTCATAATTTGTTTGCCAACAGCCTATCTGCCCTATTGCCCTTGTAGTAATATAGCTGTTTGAGCTTATGTAGATTGTCTTGTACTCTAAGTGTTTCCTTTTTGGCTATTTCCTCCCTGATTAAACTGATCTGGTGGGCTATGTGGGTGTCGGGGCATGCTTTATTAGTGGTCTCCATTTTCCGGAGATCTCCATACAATTTAGCAAGTGGATGGCCATTGAGTTTGCGGTGGTGGGCTGATTTTTTGATAAAGTATCCCCTAAGATAAGCTTTGAGGGCTGCCCAGATCATAGTCAGGTCCGTGGTGTCATTGTCATTATGTGTTAGGAAGTCAGTTATCGTCTGAACTAATGCTGGGAGTTCCTCCTCCGCTAGGAGCTGTACAGGAAGCCTCCAAGGAGGTCTGGTGGTCAAGGTCGGCAGTGCAATAAAATCTATGTATACCATGTCGTGATCCGACCATGTGCATGGTTGGATGGTAGGGTTCTTACATTTGTCTAGGGACCATGGGTCGCACAGGAGATAGTCAATTCTTGAATAGGAATTGTGGGCTTTGGAATAGTGTGTGAAATCTTTTTCGGTGGGCGCTAAACAGCGCCATGTGTCATAGAGGTCGAATTGGTACATAAGTTTGCGGAACGCATTAGAGGTGGAAGAGATGTTTCTGTCTGTGTGTGTGGTTAGGGTAGATTGCTTATCTTTTTGAGGGTCCCATACCATGTTGAAGTCTCCGCCAATAAGTAGGTGTCCTCATTTGAGTTTCTCTACCTTTAATAGGAGAGCACGGACAAACGGTATTTGTTTCACATTGGGGGTGTAGATAGAAACCAGGGTATATGGAATTTCATTTAGTTTACACACTAATATAAGGAATCTACCTTCTGGGTCTCTCTCAATGTGTTCCGGGGAGAATACCAAGTCCTTACTTATCAAAATTGCCACCCCTCTTGATTTCCTGTCTCTTTTGGATGCAATTTCGCATGTAGGATAATTCTGAGATTGTTTGATTACGTGGGAATCACCGGTCCAATGCGTCTCTTGTAAGAAGAGTATGTGGACCTTGTGTGTATACATATAGTTATGTAAGAGTTTCCTCTTTGTGGGTGAATTAAGACCTTGGGCATTTAATGTGGCTATGCGGATAGGTGCCATGTAGGCGGTTTTTGTGGATCGCCAAGGGAATACGGATTGGGAAAACGTGTAACCGGACGGCAGGGGATTCCCCCTGTCAGTCAGATAGGGCTATTGACGAAGTCTATGGTGCTATTGTAGTTTAAGAGATTCAGGGCCCTAAGGGGCTAGGCTGAGAAAAAAGTGTCAGGTAGTCACTTTCACAATGAGTGTCTCCACTGGTATAACAGCCAGGGAGGCACAACTAAATTTGTGGGGCGGAGTCGGGCAGAGCCAGGTCATGCCCCCCGCCAGTCATAAGAGAAACATTAACAGTATTGGTATTTAAACAATGGCATAACTAATAACATAAACAGTACAGTAAACTTGGAACAAGGCTGAACTTTAAGTCAGAGAGAGACTGAAAGCTGTCAATGGGCTAAGAGAAGGTGGGATGCACCAGGCGGACATATGTTATAGATACCGTACTCGCCAGCAGACAGTAAGGGAGGAAACAGCATCCAGTGTTATTCCTAGGTCAAAGGGAATGGCCCGTCGAGACGGTTAGGTGTAGTCGGGTACTAGTGGGTGAGTCCGTAGTGGGTCTGGGCTGACGTGGCTTTAGTAGGTTAGGTTAAAGTGTCGGGGCTAGGATGGAAGATAGTCTGTAGTCGTGGGCAATGTCGGTATGGCCCGAGGATTTTGGTGAATAGTCGAGCTAGGGTCGGAGGAAGTCTCTCTCTAGTCTCTCTTTAGGTATATCCCCTGTTAAAAGGATGAATGGAGGGACGTCAGGTCATAAGTATGTAGAGTCTCTCAACTACACCCTTTTTCTAAGACATAGCTAAGTTGATACAATCCTAGTCATAACATATAATAACTAATAAGACGTTAAACTTCACTCCAAATCCTGGAAAAGAAAAAGGGGTTAAATGCTAACGAGAGTGCATCAATTACAGTTAACATCTGCTCTACTAAATGTAAAGACATAGAGTCCCTTGGAAATCAGTTTTAACAGTTCAATATGGCTCACCCGTCTTCTTCATTTTTCTTACATCACCTTCAAGAAAGTGTGCGGGGTCAACCCACATATGTCTCTAGCTAATCAGTGGTTGGTCGACTGTACTGTGTTCTATATTCAATGATCTGCAAGCAGGTTTTCTATGTATCCTCAGATATGGATACCCCTCTTGTTTCAAGAGATCTTTTTGAAGTTGAGGAGGGTCGTTGTGGGAGAGGTCTCCATACTGGTGCTGAGGCTCTGAGGCCGCTTCCTTTGTTTGTGTCCGTGGATCTATCTTCTGGGTCCTCTGGAAGTAGGCCCCATTTCTGCAGTAGCTCTCGTGCTTGTTGCGGTGAGGAGGCTATGAACTGATGACTGTCTTTTGTAATGAATAGCCTCACCGGGAAACCCCATCTATACTTTAGACCCTTCTCCCTTAGTAGTTTAGTGAACGGTTGGTAGTGTCTACGCAGCTGTAATGTGTGGGGAGAGAGGTCTGGGAAAATCTGGAGCTCCGCAAATTTGCCTGGCAGGGACTTCTCCCTGGCTAGGGCTCTGAGGATCTTCTCTCGAAATGTGTAATAGTGTAACTTGGCTATGACATCTCTGGGTTTTCCTTCATCTGCGGATCTAGGCCGGAGTGCTCTGTGCGCTCTATCAATGAGGGTCTCACTTGATTGTTCTGATCCTAGAATTTCTTTAAATAGATCTTGCAGGTAGTCTTCTAGATCCTGTGGGCTCACCGACTCTGGGATCCCTTTGATCCTTATGTTGGTTAGGATTTATTTTACAGGTAAATTTGTATTTCTTTTAGCTAGGTAGTTATTAAATTGTTAATAACTATTTAATAACTATTCTACCTAGTTAAAATAAATACAAAGTTACCTGTAAAATAAATATAAATCCTAAAATAGCTACAATGTAATTATTAATTACATTATAGCTATCTTAGGGTTAATTTTACAGGTATTTATTTTTAAATAGGAATAATTTATTTAATGATAGTGTAGTGTTAGGTGTCATTGTAACTTAGGTTAGTTTTTATTTTACAGGTAAATTTGACTTTATTTTATCTAGGTAGCTATTAAATAGTTAATAACTATTTAATAGCTATTCTACCTAGTTAAAATAAATTTAAATTTGCCTGTAAAATAAAAATAAATCCTAAAATAGCTACAATATAATTATTTATTACATTGTAGCTATATTAGGGTTTATTTTATAGGTAAGTATTTAGTTTTAACTAGGAAGAATTTAATTAATAATAGTAAATTTATTTAGATTTATTTAATTAATATTTAAGTTAGGGGGGTGATAGGGTTAGGGCTAGACTTAGGTTTAGAGGTTAATAATTTTATTATAGATTACGGCGGTATAGGGGGGCAGGATAGGGGTTGATAAATTTATTATAGGTGGCGACGGTGTAGGGGGGGCAGATTAGGGGTTAATAAGTTTAATATAGGTTGCGGCGAGGTCTGGGAGCGGCGGTTTAGGGGTTAAACAATTTATTTAGTCTCAGCGGGGATCCGCAGGATAGGGGTTAATAAATTTATTATAGGTGACGGTGGTATGGGGGGCAGGATAGGGGTTAATAGGTATTATGTAGGTGGCGGCGGGGTCTGGGAGCGGCAGTTTAGGGGTTAAAACATTTATTATAGTTGCGGCGGGGTCTAGGATCGGCGCTTTAGGGGTTAATAACTTTATTTAGTTGCAGGGGGCTTCGGGGGCGCCGGTATAGGGGGTTGAACAGTGTAGTTTAGTGTGGGTAATTAGTGACAGCTTTTCACTAAAGCTGTAAAAAAGCCGAAGAGCAGCGAGATCGGATGAGTGATAACTATCAAAGTCCGCTGCTCATCGCCCCATACTTGGTGCGCGGCTTTTTGACAGCTTTTTTGATAACTTTGGCAAATGTGAGGCGAGCTTAGGCGAGCATATTGGGCCGGCGAAGGCTGGTAAGTAGACACATTGATAACTAGAGGCCACTGTCTGCTTTCTTCATCTTTGTAGATGACATCATGAATTCTCTGCAGGCTAAGAATTATTCCTGAGCGAGCAATCAGCAAGCTGTTTAAATGGTGAAAACAACCCCAGATGTGTTACAGTGTTTGGAACTGGTAATTTATAAGACTTGTCTGCTAAATATTAGTTGTGTATAAAGCCAGATCTGCTTTTAGTTTGATAGAGTGAAGGAGAATATCTATTTAGCAAATTGGTTATTCTCCCAGTATTCTGTACTTTTCAGGGCTTTTCTGTGCTTAAGATTAAAGGTCTATTCTGTGAACAAAGTGTATCTCCTCACGATCTTTTCATGTAATTGCTTTATATTGCAGTGGATTACACACTATGACTTTCCTATAACAGCCTGCCTGTAAATATACACCCTGCCTTACATGGGATAATGGTGGATGCAGTAGTGAGTCGTGACGTAGTTAAACTTCTTTGATGAAAGCTTTAGTAATGGCGCTCTGGCTGACTCTGCACAGTAAGCTGACCTCCGCAAAGCTGACCTCCGCGATTAATTATAATTATACTCTTCAGAGGTATTTATGCTTGATTCCTGCTGCCTACTGTGTATGACTGAATACTGTAGGGTTACTTCTTTTGTTCCTTAGCTCTGCTCTGGCTGATAAGGGTGCGGCACACGTTTTCTTCAGAGCCCTGGGGTGACCACTGAAATCACACACACATGCAACTGAGTGTTTTCACAAGAGTCCCCCTTTATTGATGAACACACAAAGAATTTATAGTGATGTATACGTCATACATGAGGTCACAGGAAATATATAAAAAACGTAGTTAACTTCACATCTGCATAAGGGGCCCACAGGAAATAAGAATGTTGTTATAGCACATAACAGAATATGCCCATATAACCATTTGTAGAGAGGATCATATATTGGAACCATATGTTACAACTTATACAAAAAGAAACTTGTGGAATGCTGCTTTATAAACATTTGATACAAGATTTAAAGTTACCCTCAATATGCTTAATATGTGAGATTCAAATTACCCATCTAACATAATATATATTATACATATATATATATATATACACACATATATATATATATATATATATATATATATATATATATATATATATATATATATATATATATATATACATAATACATATACACATATATACACATATATATATATATATACCCATCATTCCCCTCTTTGATCACATCGTGATCACATAACCTGTAATGTTCCTACAATATAAACTATCTGGGTCTACCTCTAATTAAATTTTGCAGTTGAACTTTTTCTGCATCTTGTATCATACCTGATATTTTCTTTCGTAAAGTACAAGACATGTAACAGTTAAACAATGTTAATAATAGTAAACAAAATACAATAATGAGCAGAGGATAAAAAGCAAATTTAACCATTTTTGTCCCAGTGGGGGACCATCCTGTCAAAAAATCATACCAATGATGGCTTAAATCTTGTTGTATTTTTGATGAAACAGTTAATAATTTGTTTTTAACAAAATGGGTTTGTATTTCCCCATGAGAGATAGCTTTAGCATGTCCTTCTAAGTGAGTGAACATTTCTTTTTGACCTTCCATTAATTGAAGGATGGTAGAAACAGGTAACTGATAAGAAGAAATAGGTAGGGCATGGGGTGCAAAGAAAGTATGTTCGTGAAAAGTAAGTACAGGGTGCAGAAAGTAACTATTATCATCCCAAGTCAAAAAGCTAACATTAAACACACAGCCAGAAAATGGTAGCTGACTGACAATAATAGGAATGTCAACTGGCACACTTGTAGACATACACACAGTTTGAGGGGCTGTCTCTAGCATGACAGAAAAACTCTCTGCATATATCTGCCACGTACAAGAATTAATCTCAGATGCTAATAAACAGGGTTCAAAGATTGGGGAGGCATGTCTACAAGCTAAACCATGATCAGTTCTATCACAATGCTCAAGGGATGTGGTGGTGTTTTCAGCAGGGATTATATATTTACCAATAAATGTAGGTTTCCACCACGTCCAATTAGAATGTAAGAGATTAAAAACTGGATGAGGTAAAGCAAAAAATTTACAAGCTAATTTAACAACATCAGGTGTGTAGGCAGTAATTGATACTAGACAATAGTGTTTTGAAACATAACCATTATGTTCCCATTCAACGCACTTTACACTAGAAGTGTCAATATTCAACCATACATTATGCTTGGGGTTATCTAATTCTAACAAGGTGTGTAGTTTATCACTCTTAGGGAACATAAGAATGTTTTCTAAATCTAAATGTTGTTGACTCATATATACATAACGTAAACCACAAAGGCTCCAACTACTACTATCAGAGACTAAATTCTCTACGGCCATTGTGATGTTATTCAAATATTTATACATACTAGATTCAAGTTGTAAACCCTTTCATTGAGGTTCATATATAGTAGGAGCCCATTGACCTGTCAAATGTAATGCTGACCCAATATCTGCACCAGCAGTTGATATTTTGTTACGTATAATTTCACTATCAATACCATTAAGAACACCTAAAGTTACACCAGTTCCTCCAAAAAGTATCATACCACTCACGTCGTCTGCGTGACGGGCGACATAAGGAGACATCTGGGGTAGAAATATTCAGGGAAATGTGTACCATATGGGAGAATGTTGTAGTATTTACACAAGTGTGGGGAAGGGGTATTGTGTGTAACTGTGTAATACTGGGTGTTGTGTGTGGATTACAAAAGTGTATAAAACCACCATGCACACTTTCTGAGGAACTACCCTTTCTAAACCGTGTACTCATAAATACAAGGTATGTATTCTGAGGCCATGTAATCACTGTAGTTTGATTTCCACCATCCTGTAGTGTTGTTATGTTAGGCATTGTTAGATTGTTACGATAAAGAAAAGATAGAAAATATTGTATGTTACCGAATATTTTTGTATCTTGTTCATGTGTACTTGAACGTGAATTAATTCTCAAACTAAATTTATTTGGCATTCCCATAAAACGGGGGGGAAGATCTCACAAGAGGTAGCTTGTATAGTTGATATAAGACGTAACTTGCATGCTACATTGTTGTATATCATTGTGTGGGGTTAATGTTAATATATTTGAAATGTTATTGTAACATAGATTTTTTGATGCAGATTCCAAAATAAATACTTCACATTTTTCTTCAATATTACACCATTTTGGATCCCTACCTTCTAGCTTCTAGGTTTATGCTATAATTATGTATAGCATCACCATACCAAGCAAACAAATTATAACATTTGACAGTTACACGGGGTGTCCTATGTAATGGTGCAAACCTTTTTGGTCTTACTAAAAGATTAGAGTTATTATTTGTTTTAAATAGTTCACAAATAGGTGTAAAGTGTTCAGCATCTTCAGGTGAGTAATAACATGCCGTTATTAATACTATTGGGATATACACAAAGATCAATATCCCCATTAGGAAAAGGAAGATCTTGCAGGAATGTCTTGGATCCATGATTGAGATCGTCATCCTGGTCTTTGTGAGGAGTGATCGATACCTTATCACCCACTTCTCCATTGTGAGGGGTGAACGATAGCTTGTCACCCGCTTCTCCTCTCTTTGGACAGAGTTTCACTCGTGAAGCGTGTATCCAGATGTCCTTGTCGTCAGTCAGTACGGCAGTCCTGGTTACAGCGATCACAGTGACTGGCTTGCTGAACGGGAAACCTCCTTTCTTTGCTTTATTCAGCTGGCGAATGCAGACCAGATCTCCAGGCTTGAAAGGATGGGTTGGTTCCTGTGAGGGAAGAGGTAAACGGGAAGACACATCACCATAGATGCCATTCAATTTATCAATCAATTGTTTTACATATTGTTCCTTAATACAATCTAAATCACCATTTTTAATGATAAGTGGGCCTTTTACCCATGGAGTCGGGAATGGTCTACCCATTAGGACCTCAAATGGAGACAACCTGGTTGTCCTATTTGGGGTCATTCTGATTTCTGCTAAAATCGCAGGTAAATAGTTTTGCCATTTAACCCATGTACCTGCTGTTGCCTTTAAAAGTTTTTCCTTGATATTGCGATTCATTCTTTCTACAATCCCTGAGCTTTGAGGATGGTAGGGAATGTGAAAGTTCCAATTAATCTGTAACCATTCTACTAACTCATGTGTGATTTTACTAATGAACGCTGGACCGTTATCAGAATTAATCTGAAGCGGACAACCAAATCTGGGAATTATTTCAGTGGCTAAAATTTTAGCGACTGTTTTTGCATCTTCCCTCTGGGTAACAAAAGCTTCTGGCCACTTAGAAAATTGGTCAACTATTACAAGCAGATATAATTGTTTAGTGCCAGTTTTTGGAATATGTGTAAAATCAATTTGTAGATGTGTGAATGGGGCTGTAGGTGGGGGTAAGTGGTCATGCTGGGCTTTATTGGGGATGGTTGCATTTGTCTGTAAGCAATATACACATCTATTAATATATGCCTTGCAATGATCACCTATACCTCTAATGTAGAAAGATTGCTTCAACAAGTTAGTTGTTGGTTTTATACCTAGGTGTCCAACACCATGGGCTTGTGCTATAAAGAGTGGTGCACTGCTTTCCGGTATGCCCACCTTCCCCTCTTTAGAAAACAAACCATTCTCATCTAAAGTTACCCCTTAGTAGTCCAGAAAGATATGTCACTAGGAGTGGCATGTCCCTGGAGTTCAAGAAGCATATGGTCTGTAGGACATGAAGGTGGGGCTAAAACAGCATACATACGGATGGTGGATCTGGGTGTATGAGAAACATAAGCAGCCTCTTTAGCAATTTTATCTGCAAGTGCATTACCCAAGGATATAGGGTCAGACTTGTATGTATGTGCACGGCAATGTATGATCGCTATGTCCTTTGGGAGTTGTATGGCCTCTAAAAGGTCATTAATCAGGTCTGTATGAGAGATGGTCTTGCCATCTGCTGAAACAAAACCACGTTGTTTCCATATCATACCAAAATCGTGCACAACCCCAAAAGCATAGCGAGAGTCAGTGTAAATGTTAGCAGATTTATTTTCAAACAATTTACATGCTTTTGTAAGTGCTATTAATTCTGCAGCTTGTGCAGAAGGATAAGGAATGGGGCCTGCATCTAGAACAATGTCTGGTAGTTGCACAACGGCATAGCCTGTCTTATAAATACCATCACTAGGTCGGGAACAAGAACCATCAGCAAACACATTATCAGCATGGTCAAAAGGTTTATCCATCAAGTCAGGTCTTGGTGTGGTAATGTGGTGTATTACCTCTATACAATCATGATCTGTTGGAAAGTCTGGTGATCCTGTAAGTAAGGCACTAAGTATTTGAGTTGGCCCTGAGGATACACTACTATATTTAATAGTCAGATTTGTATTATTCAGTAATATACATTCATAACCAGAAAGTCTTTGAGAAGTCATGTGTTGGGTAGTGACATTTTTTACAAGATGTAAAACTTGGTGACTAGTGTGTAGTACTATTGGATGGCCTAATGTGATTGTTTCAACCATCTCTACAGCCATGGCGCAAGCCGCCAATGCTCGGAGACACACCGGCATCCCTTGTACCGTTATTGGAACTACTTTGGAAAAGAAAGCTATATATATTGCTATATATATTGCTATATATATTGCCTCCACCATGCTCTTGGGCACAGACAGCAGCCATGGTTTTACAATTGTCCCTCGCATACAAGTGAAATGGTTTACAATAATCAGGTAGTCCTAAAGCAGGGGCACTAATAATGCTAGTCTTCAGAGCTATGTAGGATTTAGTCATGTCTGTGGTCCATTGTATATGTTCAGGGCTATCCCCTTTTGTGGCTTGCCTTAGAATGGAATCATGATGGGAGCACTCAGGAATCCATTGTCTGCAATAATTAATCATAGCTAGAAAGGTGAGCATGTCCTTTCTAGTAACTGGCTTTGGGATCTGTTGAATCGCTTGGATTCGTTTGGGACTAATGGACCAGTGGCCTTGGGAAAGCACAAAACCAAGGTAATCCACTTTTGTCACTCCTACTTGTAGCTTATGTTTTGCTATTTTATGACCTTCAGCAGCAAGGTGTTTTAACAGACTTATTGTATCTACTGTATTAGCCTCCTGGTTAGGACTACACAACAGTAGGTCATCGACGTACTGAAGGAGGACGGAACCTTGGCTGGGAGTCCATGATCGCAAGATACGTTGGAGCACCAGCAAGTAGACCACAGGTGAGGCCACATAGCCTTGAGGGAGGTGTGTCCAGGTAAGCTGACGCCCATCATAATAAAAAGCCATAAGTAGCTGTGTCTCAGGGTCTAATCGGACTGAAAAAAATGCGTTAGCTAAATCAATGACTGTAAATATACAGGCATCATGTGGAATGGCTGTGAGTAAGGTTGTAACATCTGGGACTATTGGGGCAATTGGGATTACTATTTCATTAATTGCCCTTAGGTCTTGTACTAACCTATATTCATTGACTTTCTTTGGGATCGGATTTATGGGGGTATTATAGGGAGAAACTACTGGACGGAGGATTCCTTGTTTAAGGAATTCCTCTATCATGGGTCTTATCCCTTCTTTCTTTTCTCTAGACAATGGATATTGTTTAATAAACACTGGAGTAGTATTAGGTTTTAATCTGGCTTTATATGGGGTACACTGAACTAAACCAACATCAAGTTTTGAAGATGCCCATACAGAGGATGGGACATCTGTCAATATGTCATTAAAAAAACACAGGTTAGTGGACCCTAGACTCACGTCTAACCCACCCTGTCTAGTGACAGCTACTTTCAAACCAAGGGGACCCATAAGATCACGACCCAAAAGGTTAAGGGGACACCCAGTTATAATACGAAATGGGTGCAAAAGTTGTTGGCCAGTACAAGGTACCCTAACTTCAAGTGGCGGTGTGATGCGAGTCTGAGTCAGGACTCCATTAATCCCTAGAGAAGGTTCAGATTTTCCAGTAATGCCATCATACATATCTGAGAATAAGGCAGAGCATGTAGCTCCTGTGTCTACTAGAAATGGTAGGGGTTCTCCCTCTACTTCTAGGACTAAGTATGGTTGCTCATGATAACTTGTTTACACCACTGGAAAAATTGGAGTGCTACCTTCTAGGCACCCCTATGGCCATTGTATGTTGTGTTTGGATGCCTCCATGGGTGCAGGGGCTATGTAAGGCTGTCTGTTATACTGTCGGGGATTGTAAGGGGGGCCAGAATTATTAGGGGGTTTTGGGCATTCATTTTTCCAATGTCCCTGTTCCCCACAGTTAAAACAATGTGTTCTGTTTGAAGTATAATTCCCTCTAGCTCTTCCTCTAGCTCTCCCTCTACCTCTCACATACATTCTATTACTCCCTGTATTATCCCTTTCCCTGGCCTGGAATGGATCACAATGTTGTAAACTCTGCTTTTGATAAAAAGCAGCGTTTTTTCCCTCTAATTTCCTGATGTCAAAACAACCTGCCCCTTCTTTTTCATGAATTCTTTTCAAGAATTCTGCTGGAGTCAACTCTGGCCAATCAGAGACAAGTTGTTTCACCAACAAAGAAAGCTGAGGTTGCATATTACTAATGCAAGTCTGGACCTTCAGAGAGCCCATTGCATCTCCTGATTCCCTTCCAGCCTCTTCCTTCCAGCATTTATAAAAACGCTTAACAAATTCTACTACTGTTTCCTTTCTATTCTGTTTGCACGCTAGTGCAATTGACATACTTTGTTTATCCTTCCATATTCTATGCATTTCTATACTTAATTCTGTCCACATTTCATCAAGTCCCTCACGTGTGTTTAGGGCATAGTTAATTGTTGGATCTCGACTCAATTTACTAATACTCTTTACATTACCCCACTCCCAACCTGATTCAGGGTCATAGTCTAGAAGTGCATCAATAATAATTCTTATATCTGTCTGTGCCATGTTTTGTCCTTGTAACATTCTTTTTAAATACATAATACAAGCTGATCGATGTTAACAGGGGTTTGGGGCTCCCTTGGTAATTTCCCTTAATTCACCCGGGGACAAAGATTTAATAATTAATTGGTCTCCCACAGTAAGAAATGGCATACTAGCTTCTGGTACAGCTGCCTCCTCCTCCTCCTCTACTTCTTCATTCCCTCTTTTATATTGTGGGGTTATTGTAGGGGGGTAGGAAGGTGTTACTGGTTCAACCTTAATCGGGGGTTTGGGCATAATTGGGGGTTTAGTGACCTGGTATCGGGGAGTTACAGAAGGTCCTGGCAAGGTCCATTCCTGGGGTACCTGAGCAGAGGCAATAGCAATAGTCTCTAGATCTATGTCACTAGGGGATGGGAGGCTAGGATATAGTCTGTCATATGATGGCAAAGGTAGGTGAGGGGCATTATATGGCGCAGGGGGGGGGGTGAATATGCTTTCTGTCTTTGCTTCTCACTTTTACCCTTCTTTTTATTCCCATCTATATCAATATATTGCCAGTATGGAGCAACAGTCAGCCAATTTTCCCCACCCTTTTTTCATATAATCCATATTCCATCTTGGATCATCTTTATACCATGGAAATGCCTCTTCATCACCTAGACACAACCCTTTTACCACATTCATATGAAATGTATCATTATCCCCCTCTCTGGGGAATGGATCAGAGCTTCTCATAGCTTCTGTCCATTCTGCCATATTCTGAACCCAAGGAATAATATACATAAACCCATCGGGCGACACCCTTCCCACATAATCTTTACATTTTTCTCCTGGTCTAGGTGATGGAAATTGTTTAGACTGGGATTTGCCCATTCTCAACTCCTAACTTATCTTTAAAAACTTTTACAACAAAATACAATACAACACAAAAAAAAAAAAATAATAAAAATAAAAAATACAATACCTTTACCTTTAAGAGCAATTAATTATTGAATCTTTTTGCAAAAACCACATTAACTAGAATGGTTGTACTCTGTTACCAGTTATTGTGCTTAATGCTTAAGTTTACAACAAGAGAAAGAAAAAAAAATATCACTATGCTGATCCTTTCAGTAGTTTCTGGCATTAATTATCTCTAGGTCAAAGGTCACCCTTCACCAGAAAAAAATGTAGCGTTTAGAAACAGCAATACATATTAGCAACAGTTTACTTTCTTAATACTTTATACAATAAGCTGTATTTTACTTCCTTAACACTTTATACAAATAAACAGTATTTTGCCATACAGCATATTTAAAAGCAAGCAGCATAAGAATTCATATAAACAATGCAGTATTTATCTTATAACTTTAAAGCAATGTTAGCCATACAGCAATATTTCAAAAGCAAGCAGCAAGAAAATGTGTGGTTTAACCCTTCAGCCAGACTTAATATAATCTGATTTCTACCAAAGAAATCTATTATTCCCCTTTTTATTTAGCCTACCAAAGACTTAATTATTATTAATTAATTTAACCTGATTTCTACCAAAGAAATCTATTATTCCTCTTTTTAGACAATAGAATCTACCAAAGATTCACATATATATTCCCAACTATTCCTATGTAAAATGAAACTTAAGGGGTCTCGTGGTAAGAGAAAAAAGGTCAGAATAAAAAGGACTCTTTGTTCAGCTCACCTTCCGAGAGTTCCCTGTTTCATCCCACGTGTCTGACACCAGTTGTAGGGTTACTTCTTTTGTTCCTTAGCTCTGCTCTGGCTGATAAGGGTGTGGCACACGTTTTCTTCAGGGCCCTGGGGTGACCACTGAAATCACACACACATGCAACTGAGTGTTTTCACAAGAGTCCCCCTTTATTGAAGAACACACAAAGAATTTATAGTGATGTATACATCATACATGAGGTCACAGGAAATATATAAAAAACGTAGTTAACTTCACATCTGCATAAGGGGCCCACAGGAAATAAGAATGTTGTTATAGCACATAACAGAATATGCCCATATAACCATTTGTAGAGAGGATCATATATTGGAACCATATGTTACAACTTATACAAAAAGAAACTTGTGGAATGCTGCTTTATAAACATTTGATACAAGATTTAAAGTTACCCTCAATATGCTTAATATGTGAGATTCAAATTACCCATCTAACATAATATATATTATATATATATATATATATATATATATATATATATATATATATATATATATATATATATATATACACACATACATATATATATATACATATATATATATATATATATATATACATATACACATATATACACATATATATATATATATATATATATATATACCCATCAAATACAAATTGCCAACCTTATTTAGTTAAGAGGGGTAGTCGTGCGTAGCGTGTAGCAACTTATTTTCTATGACACTCACACACAGATGTCCGTGGATCTTGGCAGCTATGGTGATCCAACCGTTAATGCCTTATTTGTAATGGTAGTTCTCTCCACTATGGATTGGCGCCAATTTCCTATGCGATACAGCGGTGGAGTTCCGATGGCAGTGAGCGAGCCTGTTAGCTCCGACATCACTTTCCTCTTTTACTCACTGTATAGGCGTCTTGACCACTATCCCAGCTTATCAATCATCTCTTGCTACCCTTATAGATAGACAAGCAACACTGTGTTAAGGGTTATTAAAAGCTATTTATTTCTATCATTGTGCCTTATAATACTGAGCATTAACTTTTTGCGGCCATCAGCTTCCTTGGTCGGCTCGGCCCCCTTTCCAATTTACTTTTATCATCAAATTTGCTTTGTTCTCTTGGTATTCTTTGTTGAAAGCTAAACATATAGCGCTGCGGAATCTGTTGGCGCTCTACAAATAACCGATAATAATAAAAAAATAATATGTAGGCTTATATGCTAATTTCTAATCCCTTGAAGGCTGCTTCTTCTCTCAGGGCATTTGGTTAGTTTTTCACAGCTAGACATGTGCACTAGTTCATGTGTGCAATATGGATAACATTGTGCTCACTCCCTACTTATGAGCGAGCACTGATTGGCTAAAATGCATGTTTGTCAAAACAACAGAGATAAAGGGGGCAGTCTGCAGAGGATTAGATACAAGGTAATCATATAGGTAAAAAGTATATTAATAGAACCGTGTTGGTTATGCAAAACTGAGGAATGTGTAATAAAGGGATTATCTATCATTTTAAACAATAAAAATTCTCAAGCAGACTGTCCCTTTAACATCCAGAATGAAAATCACCAGCTCAGCCTTGTTTGCTTACCACATCTTGAACAAACACACAAGCCCTTCAAAACTGTAGTTTCTTTTGTATAAAACAACCATACACTGTCTGCACATAAATTCCTATATAAGGAAAACAGTATCTCCGAAGGGGGTGCAAGATTTTACATGTCAATAACTGTCCGTACTAAACCTTTTACATTTGAAGCAAATTTAAAATGAAAATCATTGTTCTTAGTAAGTTTATTGCATAGATAAAAATAGAGCAAAAACAAAAAGTATAATTACCTTAGAATAGGCTATGATCAAGGAGAAAAATGTCTGAGTTGCTGTAATTTTAATGGGAAAATACCTGTAATAAACCTTTTTGAACTTTTTTTAGTGGCACTGTCACAGTGTTATAATATTAGAAAAGTTGAAACATATTATACATTTTCTGTTAAAGGGACAGTCTAGGCCAAAATAAACTTTCATGATTCAGATAGAGCATGTATTTTTAAACAATTTTCCAATTTACTTTTATCACCAATTTTGCTTTGTTCTCTTGATATTCTTAGTTGAAAGCTTAGCCTAGGAGGTTCATATGCTTATTTCTTAGACCTTGAAGCCCACCTCTTTCAGATTGCATTTTAACAGTTTTTCACCACTAGAGGGTGGTAGTTCACATATTTCATATAGATAACACTGTGCTCGTGCACGAAAAGTTATCTGGGAGCAGGCACTGATTGGCTAGACTGCAAATCTGTCAAAAGAGCTGAAAAAGGGGCAGTTTGCAGAGGCTTAGATACAAGATAATCACAGAGGTTAAAAGTATATTATTATAACTGTGTTGGTTATGCAAAACTTGGAAATGGGTAATAAAGGGATTATCTATCTTTTAAAACAATAAAAATTCTGGTGTAGACTGTCCCTTTAAAGGAACATGATACTCAAATGTTGAAGTACTTTAAACTGCTGCAGCATAGCTGTAAAAGGCTGAATAGAAAATATCACCTGAACATCTTTATGTAAAAAAAGAAGACATTTTACACCCCACTGTAAAGAGACTTTAAAGAGACTCAAGACAAAGTTAAACTACCATGATTCAGATAGAGCATATCATTTTAAACAACAATTTATTTCCATTAACAAAATGTGCACAATCTTTTTATATTTAAACTATTTGAGTCACCAGCTCACACTGAGCATGTGCAAGAATTCACAGAATATACGTATATACTTATATGCATTTGTGACTGACTGATTGCTGTCACATCATACAGGGGGAGCGGAAACAGACATAACTTTGACATTTGTCAGAAAAAAATCTGCTACTCATTTGAAGTTCAGACTGGGGCCCTGATGTTCGAAATTGATCCGCTGCTATGTTGAGCAAGCTTGTCAGAATATTACAAGCTCCCGACATAGCTGCATCACTGAGAGGCGTTTACTATACACGCCATTGGTCAGTGATGCTGGCTTAACAATCCCTGGAATATTATTGCTATCTGCCTAATGGCTACTCCAAATACCCCTAAACCAAAGTACCCCACGTTCGCACACTAACACTAAACTAATAAACATCTAAACCGCCACAAACCCACCGCAAGTCACAAACTATTAACCCCCTATGCCGCCATGAACCCATTGCACATTCTATCTATTAACCCCCTATGCTGCCATAAAACCACTGCAAGTTCTATCTTTTAACCCCCTATACCCCCATGAACCCACCACAAGTTCTATCTATTAACCCCCTATGCTACCATGAACCCACCACAAGTTCTAACTATTAAACCCGCTATGAACCCAAATGCAAACTAGCCTAACATCTAACCACCCCTCTAAACTAAACCCCATCATTAAAAAAAAAAATTTTTAAATCTAACTTAAAATCCACCAAAAACAAACTGAAAATACCGAAATTAAATCTAACCCTACTCTAACACCTAAAACCTGCTGGAAGCACGTAACCGCAATATTTAGCGTTACCCTAACTTCCGATTGGCTGATTTGAAATTAGTCAATCTCTATAATCCTTTTCTATTGGATGTTTTGAATTAAAATTTTAAAAAGTTCTTGCTATTGGCTGATTGAAATCAGCCAATAGGAATTGACTGATTTGAAATCAGCCAATCGGAAGTAAGTGGTACCCCTATATATTGGGGTTTCGCGCTTCTTGGTTTCAATGTATGGAGGAGATCACATTAAGACGAGGGCTCCCTGAAGAGAGCCGAAGAAAAGAAGAAGCAAAGATGGGCCCCGGCACCTAGAGCCATGGATGAAGATGGCCCCGAGACAGATCAGGTAGAGCCGGAGTCCCCAACAACTGTGAGAAACACTTGTGGGGCTAGTAAGGGTTTTTTTTTTGTAAGAATAAAATTTGTCATTTTTAAATTTATTTTGTAGCCTAGGTTGTCAACATTAGATTTGTTTATTTTGGGGGCTGGGGTCGTTACTTTAATGTAGGGGGGGGTTGTAACTTTTTTATTTTTTAAAGCAAAAGAGCTTTGATTACTTTAGGGCAATGCTCTACAAAAGGCCCTTTTAAGGGCTATTGTAATTTATATTAGAGTTAGGGTTTAGGATTTTTATTTGGGAGGTTTTATTTTATGGGGCATGTAGTTTAGTGTTAGGTATAATTTTTTTTATTTTGGTTAATGTATTTTTTATTTTCTGTAACTTAGATTTTTTTAAATTGTTTGTAACTTAGGGCTCGCTTCCATTGAGTCGTTAAAAATGGAGCCGTAAGCTAACAAAATGTCCAACAGCTAAAAGTAATTTACGGCTCCATTTTAGTACCAGGTTTCCATTGAAATATTTTGCGCAGTGTGTGCAGTCGCTCTTTTCGTGTAGGTGTAAGTTAATGTTGTGTTAATGCTTCCATCCAACGTCGGATTTCTTG
This sequence comes from Bombina bombina, assembly GCF_027579735.1. Lineage (NCBI taxonomy): Eukaryota > Metazoa > Chordata > Amphibia > Anura > Bombinatoridae > Bombina > Bombina bombina. Next base: position 116,554,190 of record NC_069507.1, read on the forward strand.
AAAATCAATTAGTTGCTATGGTAACCCAACCTTACTCTAAAAAAATTATGTTAAACGTCTGCACTCCTTACCTGTGATCACCTCTAAAGAGAAACAAAAACAAAGATACACTTACTTATAATACATATTTTTAACTCTAAGCAAATACTATTTTGTACTATAATTATATTTTCCACTTTATTAATATATGGCATATATCGTATATGTTAGCATATGTTATTGTTTAAAAGGAAAAGTCAAGTCAAGCAAAACATTAATGATTTAAATATTAAAAAATGCAATTTTGTTCAAATTTCTCTTAAACTTTATCCCCAATTTATCTTTGTTCTCTTGGTGTTCTTAGTTGTAAGCTAAACCTAGGAGGTTCATCTGCTCATTTCTTAGACCTTAAAGAGTGCTTCTAATCTGAATGCATTTTGACCACTAGAGGGCATTAGTTAATGTGTTTCATATAGAAAACATTGAGCTCATGCAGTATAGTTACCCTGGATTGATCACTGATTGGCTGAAATGCAGGTGTGTCAAAATAACTGAAATAAGGGGCCATTTTGCAGAGGCATAGATACAAGGTTAATCTCAGAAGTAAAACATGTATTTCTATAAGTCTTGTTATTCCAAACTTGATAATGCGTAATAAAGTGTTTTCTTTGTAACCAACAATAATTCATGTTATGACTGTCCCTTTAAGCTGTGTTGTTGGCATCAAAACAGTGATATGCCATCATGTATAATTGTAATGATCATTTTTTTGAGATTAGGAGAACAGTTTGGACATCACATCGCAAAAACCAACCAATGTAATCAACAAGGACAGCATGTGATGATGTGGTCTCCACACACTTGTAAAACACACTCTGCAAACAATCTGCCTCCATGGACCTGGTCCCATAGAAGCCTATTAAATACAGAGTGTGCTCCACAAGTGTAAGAAGACCACATCATCACATACCTATCACAAAAGAAATTTATGGTGTAACAAACTTTAAATCCCAAGACCGCAAAGACAAAAATGGACACTGCAAACTTTGCTTACAGACATAATAAGGATATGTATTTCTATGCTGCTAGAGCATCCCACTCTGTGTTCGGCTCACTTTGAATATGATGCAATCCCTTTTTTGATAGTCCGTGCTTCAAAGCCCTAAAAGCCAAAATTCCTCAGTTTGGACAGCACATAGAAGCAGAAAAACAAAATGTTGCAGTCCATTGAATAAACAAATAAATAAACAAATAAACAATTTGTCCAATGGGCAGCAATGAAAGAAACAAAGAGTATAGTATAATATAACAGCTCACTGGCTGTACTTACATCCATCCAGTCCCTGTCTATTCATATGATGTCAGCGTTTTTTTCAATCATGCAGCCCAGGACCTTATCTCTTTGCAGCAGCTGTTTCTGGTGTCACCGCTCAAATCACTCAGCAGTTTTTTCGTTCCTACAGCTTAGGTCGCTCTCTCCCTGTGACAGCTCATCCGGCGTCACCACTCAAGTCCCTCTCCACTCCCCGGTGTAATCATTCTACCGGATAGAGGGTTCGATCCGAGCCGCCCACTGCGGTTAAGTTAGGTATTTTCCCCCCTTTTTTAGCAGGATATAAAAGGTAGCTTGTTGGTACTCGTGCTCACAAAAAATGGTCAAAAAATTCAGGTAACAAAGGAACAATCAGAGCACCGAGTCCAGCAAGGTTAAAAATCAATTTTATTGAAGAGCATACAAAATCGGGTATCCAATAGTGTCTGAGGTTCCCATTGGACCGGTGAATCACACCTACCATTTTCTGGACCAATCAGACACTGTTGGAGACCGAAACCCAAATAGATTGTGCTATTACACTGCGGTATCATAAATAGAACAATGTGAACTTAGTTACAAAGGCATTTTTACACGTAGTTAAAAATGATAACTTCTTACAGGAAAGAGCAGGCTGAGGTACATTGAATATTCTTTACCAATTTGTCTACCTCTAATCACGTCAGCTACAATCCTGATTATGGGATCTCCAGGAGTTAACCCTTTCTTTTATTAGTCACAAAGACCCCAATACTTAAAATGACTAGAATGACTTGTCTTCATCACAGCATGGTAATTACCAAATAATTCAATATGGGTTAAGGGACAGGATAAGTACCTATAAGGCATATGTATTTAACCCTATGTCTACCAGTACTTTGTTCAATTTTTTTGAAAACAATAAAACCATACATTATACCTGTTAATTATTACCTGGTTATCCGGGGCTCATAACTGCTCCTGTGGTATATAGCCTTAACCCTATAGCTATTGTTGCTCTATTGAATTTTTTAAAACAGTTGGGCCATTGATTATACTATTTAACTCGGTTCCCAAAAACTCATGTCAATAGATAGCAAAATTTAGACTATTAGCGTGTTATAAAGAATTACTGATGGGGATTGTCATGTTCTGTCTCAGGATATCATGTGAGAGCCTCATTGTCTGGAACAGTTGCTTTAAAGGAAGATTAGTAGAAGCCATACTGATTGAAAATGAAAACAAATTTATTTAAACAACAAAATACTTTGTTTAAGCAAATACTTGCAGAATATTTAAATATGCTTCTCAGGTATGTTAAGACCACATACAGCAGGAGTGAAAATAAACAAACAAAGTAAGTAGAGATGCAGATTCAAAAAGGAAAGTCTTTCTCTTGGTAATAACTGAAATGTAAGATTTGCACAAGGCAGAGAACAACTTGTAAACAGGTAGCAGGTTTAAAGGTAAAGTCTTTCTCCTTGTAATTGCTGAGTCCAGGAATTGCACAAGGCAGGAAACAACTTGCAAACTGGTAACAGGTTTAAAGGTAAAGTCTCTCTCCTTGAAATTGCTGAGTGCAGGAATTGCACAATGCAGGAAACAACTTGCAAACTGGTAACAGGTTTAAAGGTAAAGTCTCTCTCCTTGAAATTGCTGAGTGCAGGAATTACACAATGCAGGAAACAAACTTGAAGATTGGTAACAGGTTTAAAGGTAAAGGCTTTCTCCTGGTAATACCTTGTAAACAGGTGCAAAGGAAATCTTTCTCCTGGCAATGGCCAAGTGCAGGAATTGCATAAAGCAGGAAACAAACTTGTAGATTGGTAACAGGTTTAAAGGTAAAGGCTTTCTCCTGGTAATACCTTGTAAACAGGTGCAAAGGAAATCTTTCTCCAAAGAAATACAGGAAACAGGTTCTGACTTGACAAAACAGATCCAATGTGAAGACAAAAATGCAGACTAAAAGCCATCCTTAAATAGGGAGGTTTTGCACAGGGTTGGTTCTGATTAATTCCAGAATTGAGAACACCTGTGTGTTGCACAGGTGTAATAACAAGTAAGGCAAATAGTTATTTATCAGATCTTTTAAGATCCATGCTATTGCTAGAACTGGCTGTGGCTCAACATGTAAGCAAACAGAAATAGCAACCACAGAGCCACAGGTTCAAATCCCCACACAGCCCTTCTTAGCAGAATGCCTCCCAGACCTATTCTTTTTCTTTTTCGTCTGGAGGCTTGGTTCATGACAGATGCCCCCTCCAAAGAGCGCACTCTGGGCGCTCAAAGCCTGTTCAAACATCTGAATGTGGGATTTACGAACAAGTGTTCCATTTGAAGCCCTAATACAATCAGATGGAATGGATTCTTTGCTTGGAACAGCTGCCTGAGATTGGGGACCCTTAGAAGATATCCCTGTAGGCATAACAAGAGCTGAAAAACCAAGACAGTTTTGATTTAGAGGTTCCTGATTATACCCAGCAGCTTGCAATGGACTGGCTGATGGGCAGGGTACCTCCGGGTAGGAAAAGACCTCTCCTTCAGAGTCAAGGAATTCGTTATCTGGGTCATATTTGCCTGATGGGTAGAGTACCTCCGGGTAAGGTATGACCTCTCCTTCAGAGTCCAGGAATTCATTTTCTGTGTCATTTATATCCAATTCAACAATCTCATCCAATTCTTTCTCAGTCAATGAGTAGCTGGGTAAAGGTGGTACAAGGAGGTGTGGATCTTTAGAATTGGCAGAGTCTGATTCAGCTGGAAGGTTTGTCACTTTTATGTCTGATGAGTGACTTTTGTTAGCTGGATCTCCAGCCAGGGCAGAAACAAGGTAATGTGCAGGATTTCCAGGAGGTATTTTTGCAGAGTTCCCCAATGTGGTTGATGCAGAAACAGACGCAGTGGTATGGGTAATGGATGTAGTTGGAGTTGTACTCCCAATGAGCATCTGTTTCAAATCAGGTACCATTTCTTGAAGCGTGTTAGAAACGGTTGTTTGTAGAATAGATGTATTCTCCATAGCTGGGTCATCTCCAGGGGTATCATACAGTTTGCTAGTGGAAGTATAATTTGTTCCCTTAACATCAGAGTTCATTTTCAACTTGGCTGTATCTTGACTTGATCCTCTAGGAGGTCTTACTGGACACCCTGTGATGCGGTGACCAGGTCCCCCACAATAGAAACAGAGGTTAAGTTGTCTTCGCCAAATTTTCTCCTGTTCTGTTAAGGGTTCTTTAAAACCTTTCCTTGTTTGGGAGGTAACTTTAGACAAGGTTTCGGTTGGGAGAGATAACATTTCCACCAGCTCCATAAAGTTAATGAGTATGTCCTTAATAAACTTTAACACTGAATCCAATACAGCAATAATCCCAGAGGGCTCTCTTTTAAGGTCTTCACATTCTGTCATGTTCTGTCTCAGGATATCATGTGAGAGCCTCATTGTCTGGAACAGTTGCTTTAAAGGAAGATTAGTAGAAGCCATACTGATTGAAAATGAAAACAAATTTATTTAAACAACAAAATACTTTGTTTAAGCAAATACTTGCAGAATATTTAAATATGCTTCTCAGGTATGTTAAGACCACATACAGCAGGAGTGAAAATAAACAAACAAAGTAAGTAGAGATGCAGATTCAAAAAGGAAAGTCTTTCTCTTGGTAATAACTGAAATGTAAGATTTGCACAAGGCAGAGAACAACTTGTAAACAGGTAGCAGGTTTAAAGGTAAAGTCTTTCTCCTTGTAATTGCTGAGTCCAGGAATTGCACAAGGCAGGAAACAACTTGCAAACTGGTAACAGGTTTAAAGGTAAAGTCTCTCTCCTTGAAATTGCTGAGTGCAGGAATTGCACAATGCAGGAAACAACTTGCAAACTGGTAACAGGTTTAAAGGTAAAGTCTCTCTCCTTGAAATTGCTGAGTGCAGGAATTACACAATGCAGGAAACAAACTTGAAGATTGGTAACAGGTTTAAAGGTAAAGGCTTTCTCCTGGTAATACCTTGTAAACAGGTGCAAAGGAAATCTTTCTCCTGGCAATGGCCAAGTGCAGGAATTGCATAAAGCAGGAAACAAACTTGTAGATTGGTAACAGGTTTAAAGGTAAAGGCTTTCTCCTGGTAATACCTTGTAAACAGGTGCAAAGGAAATCTTTCTCCAAAGAAATACAGGAAACAGGTTCTGACTTGACAAAACAGATCCAATGTGAAGACAAAAATGCAGACTAAAAGCCATCCTTAAATAGGGAGGTTTTGCACAGGGTTGGTTCTGATTAATTCCAGAATTGAGAACACCTGTGTGTTGCACAGGTGTAATAACAAGTAAGGCAAATAGTTATTTATCAGATCTTTTAAGATCCATGCTATTGCTAGAACTGGCTGTGGCTCAACATGTAAGCAAACAGAAATAGCAACCACAGAGCCACAGGTTCAAATCCCCACACAGCCCTTCTTAGCAGAATGCCTCCCAGACCTATTCTTTTTCTTTTTCGTCTGGAGGCTTGGTTCATGACAGGGATATAATGATATAAAAGAATTACACTACATCAGATTTTAGGTCGAGTACAAGATTACAATGTCAGAAACAATGTTGTTATCTGAGGAGAAATGGCCAATGAAATTAAATTAAACTTAGTGGCGAATTACCAGAAATTAATTATATCGAATTTGGAATTGAGGCCACCTAGTCTTTAGTTTGAATATCCAGAAAGCCTCCCTCTCTGCTAATTTCCTGGCTCTGTTCTCACCAATTTTTACAGGAAGAACCCTCTCTATGATGTTCCACTTAAAGTGGCTCACATCTTTATTGTGAAAATGGGAAAAGTGGTTGATCAAAGGTGTTGTAAGGGTACCTGCTCTTATGTCGGCGAGGTGCTCCTTTATTCTGACCCGTGCCTCCCTTGTACTGAGGCCCACATACTGGAGAGCACATTGGGTACATGAAATCACATAAACTATACATGTTGACCGACAATTCAGACACAATTTTATTGAATATCTTTCACCTGTTGCTAGGCACTCAAAACTATCTCCTAGTTGAGCTTTAGCGCATGCCACACAGGTAAGATAGTTACAATGATACATTCCGTTAAAATTTAACCAAGATGATGTATTGTTACCAAAAAAGATGATGTGTAACAAAAGCTATTCACCAGAGGGCGCTGTGAGCCTTATACAGATTCCTATATGACCCTAAATCACAATAGACATATGAACATATTTGCTCAAAATATACGATCTCCCCCAAGAATAAGATATATGTCCAAATTATGATATGGGTACCCAAAGTCTTATTTAAAAAGTCCAAATTGCAGAGTTAGTTTCACACGTTATGGCTTGTACACCAAATATTCAGGCTGCTCTCTCACTTCCTCCACTGTGTAGTAGTAGATCTAAAAAGATAAAAACACAAGAGAGGCACCCAAATGTGTGTATCTGTAACAAGCTGTAATTTGAAGATGCAACAAGTCTTAACACAGACTACTCACAATTTGAATGAGCACACTTATGTGCTTGTAGTTGCGGGCTGGCTATCAGAGCTACCCAGCTGGCTCCCTCCGGTCTCCACTCACTCTCAGTCTGCAAATACAAAAGCGCCCAAATGTGTGTATCTGTGATAGCAAATTAAATCAGCACCAAACTTTTCACACAGGGTACTCACAATTTGTTAGAGCACACCCATGTGCTTGTAGACACTGGCTGGCTATCAGAGCTAACCAGCTGGCTCCCTCCGGTCTCAGAACTCATCCACTGCAGGTGTATGGTAATGCTGAGCTCACCAAATGAGTATCCAAGCCAACGGATAAAATCAAAGTCTTTTATTCTTATGATAATAATGGCTGTGATACAATAGTTTGTATAGGTGAGCATATGGAAATATAACTCTAACGGCCGTTTCATCAGGCATTGATGTATTGTTAGTGTTTCTTCCAAATCTCGTGGATGCCACCATATTGCCAACTGTTTTTCCCCTCTTGTATGCAAATCTGATTCCCTTCTTTATCGTATTGACTAACCCATCATCAGCTGATAGGAGTGGGAGATGTCTCCTAATTATACTGCATATTTGGGGATATTGTTGGGAATATTCTGTAATAAAGACAAATTATTCTCTTTTGTGTTGTCTTTGTTTTTTTTGGATACATTTTTTTGTAGAAGTTGTTTCCTATCCAGTGATTTTACTTTTTGTCTAGCTACCAAGTTGGTAGATGCTCTGTAACCCCTATCCTTCAGTCTCTCAGTAAGATCATTCGCTTGTCTTTCATACTCCTCTTCAGAACTGCAACTTCTTTTGAGGCGTATGAATTGGCCCTTGGCCACACCCTTAAAAACTCTCTGTGGGTGATTACTGGAGGCATGAAGGAGAGAGTTACCAGATATTGGCTTACAGAAAACCCTCATCTCAACAGACCTATTAGGTATGCCTGTTAATCTGAGATCCAAAAAAGTTAATCTCATCTTTATGGGATTCAGAGGTAAAGCTGATGCCTACTTCATTAGAATTTAGAAACTAGACAAACTGTTCCATTACAATCTCTGAGCCCCTCCAAATGAAGAGGAGGTCATCTATATACCGTCTATACCACAATATCTAGTTTCTGTAAGGGTTCCCACCTCCAAAGACGTGGGAGAGCTCCCACCAACCCATGATCAGGTTCGCGTAGGAGGGGGCAAACTTCGCCCCCATTGCCGTCCCACGCCTCTGGAGGTAGAAAACCCCACCAAATTCGAAATAATTGTGGGTTAACAAGAATTTTGTGACGTTGATCACGTACTCGACATACCCTTGATCCTCTCCATATTCCAAGTCAAGAAAATACTTGTTAGCTTCAAGACCCTTGTCATGAGGTATTGTAGAGTACAGTGATCTAATGTCAACAGTGAGCCACCTATGTTCTGAAAATTATTTTTGTATTAAAATGTTCTCGCAAGCAAGTTTTTCATTTATCTGATCAACAAAAGTGGTTGTTCAATTGAAAACATCTGAAAAGCCTCTTGAAATTTTTGGAAGCAAGTTGTTGCATCATCAACCATTCGCCATGCTAGCATAAGATCAAGGTTTGGTGACTGCAAATAATCTGAAACAGGTGTAGTTATTGAAAATATACTAAGAAAAGTAAAAGCGGTAAGGATGGTTTCAAATTTACAGAGATTTTGATTCAACTTCAGTGCTTCATCTCGAACTGAGTATCGGAAATCTGATAAATCACTTACTTCCTGAAGGATAAGTATCAGGTCTGAATACAATTTGTTTGATTGGTCTTCATAGCTTCCAAAAAGCTTACGAAGTGCTCTGGCTTGACTTGACCATCAGGTATTACCAATTTTCTCAAGTATTAAGTTTTGCAGTTCCTGTCCTTGCTTTCATTTGGTTATCCCATATGTTCATTCTTTTATAGGACTCCCCAAAAAATGTGGATAGGCTACTGAGAAGTCCAAACAGACTTATAGCTGGAACACACACAGCGCTTACATCTCCTATGACCAGGTTGAGAACATGAGCATAACACCATGTATGAATATGACTAGGACGAACCTCCTTCATCCGAGCTTGCAGTCCAGTATAGATCCCACTCATGTTAACAGCTCCATCAAATGAATCTCCAACACACTGTTCAAGACTAAGCCCAATGTTAGACAATGATTCACGTAGCAAGTCATGCAAGCTGCTACTGCTCGAATCCTCAACAACCACTCTCTCTCACTTTGTCTTCCACAGTATATCGCACAACAATGGCACACTGATCATGAGCAGACACATCTTGTGTGGAGTCCATTTGGATTGAAAACGTGCCAGCATTGTTCATTTCTTTCACTATTTCTTCTTTTATCATGTCTCCAATAATGGTAAATTTCTTAATTAATGTTGTTTTACTAAGGAATGGGACAAATTGTCCTCTTCCTTTTTGTGACCTATTACGTTTTTTTGCTATATATTTGTACCTTTTCAAGTGCTCATTCAGAATTTGGTTGCATCCTGCAAGAAGTTTGACTGCTTCCAAAAAATTGCCCCGATTTTCTAAATGATCATCATCAAAGACATCAGCTGCAGACTCACTATGGCTACTCCTATAAGGTAAAGCTTGAACTCCAATTTAAAAGGCAATATATATGATGCAGTTTAAAACAGCACAGTGTTTGAGTATTTGGTTATGTCGAATTGAAATTTGTTCAATCTGTAGTTTGTGTTTGATTGATTTTCCTTGCATATTGATCATGTATGCCTCGCTGGCAAGCTTGTGGCATTGAGAGTTTTCATGTTCTATGAGCCTTGATGCAATATGCCTCCATTACCTGCAACCCTTTATCCACTGAGTATTACTGTACTTTTTAGAGGAAAACATCAAACAGATGGAACAGTGCAGAGTCTTATTTTTTTCATTGAAGGTTATCCATTTTCTGCGTATATCCTCTCTTTGTATACTTTTCCTGTAGTAAACTACATGGCTATTAAAAGGGATGTTGTGCTTTGGCTGGTTTGGATGAAATTCCCAGAACATTTCCGATGAGACACCAGCATTATTCAGTTAATGGGAATGAAGAAAAAAGTCCTCTGTGGATGGGGATTTTGCTTGTGATAGTGCCCTCTCCTCCTGTGGCATTTGTATTTGAGGTGGTTCCATATCTTCTTCTGTTTCTAAAGCTTCAATGTTTGAGGGCACTTCTGGTCTTTGAACCATTACTCCAGAAGCAGAAGCCACATCCTCTTCTGGAATTTGAACAGTTACTCCAGAAGCAGAAGCCACATCCTCTTCTGGAATTTGAACCATTACTCCAGAGCAGAAACCACATCCTCTTCTGGAATTTGAAATGTTACTCCAGAAGCAGAAGCCGCATCCTCTTCTGGAATTTGAACAGCTTCAGCTTGCAATGGTTCAGTTTTCTTTTAAAAAAACTTGTCAATTTTGCTTGTAGAATTTTCAAGTTTTCTCTGTTCTTTTTTTTTCTTTTCTTTTCTTTTCTTAGCACCACTTTTATGCTTGTAAGAAGACATTGTAGAATCTGGATCTAAAACAGAGTTCAGAATATGAAAATGAATGCTTTTTATAGAAGAAAGCCGGATATGCAGCTGCCACAGTAATCTTTTACAGGTTTCATGCATTAGCAATAAAAGAGCAGAGAGGAAAGCCCACAAGAAACAAGCCATTACTAAAGCAAGACAGTAGGTGCATCATGCAGCATCAAGTGAGCATAAACAAATGCAAAACAATTACATAAGATGTCTGCTTTTCCACAATACAGGTGTAGCCTCTGCAGTACAGTAAACACCTTGTAATAGAAGACTCCTCCAAGTCAAATGGTGGGTGGGGATTGGCTATTGAAAAACAAGTGCAGGAAACACTTTTTTTGCTTGGTTTTTAAACATATTTAGACTTTTTTCTAATTAGATTATAATATATTTAGAAAAAAGTCTAAATATTTTTAAAAACCAAGCAAAAATAGCATCAATAGTCAATCCCCACCCACCATTTGACTTGGAGGAGTGAATCCTGTGTTTAGTCTGCAGACAACAAGGAGAGCCACAGTCATATTGTTTCTTTATTTTTTTTTTTGCAGTTCTCAAAGGCAATAAGGGAAATATATGTGGCATCGTTAGCCTTAATTAGCCTGCAGGCTTTTTTTTAAGTTGGAGAATTAGAAAAGCCACAATTTTCAGAGCTAAGTTACAGCAAAAGGTGGTAAAGTAAAAAAAATAAAGTATATTGCAAAGTTAGAGAACAATTGTACAGTACACTGTCCCTTTACTTATAGAGACACAAAAGAAAGATAGGCAGCCAATAATCAAACACCTAATAGTCATGCCACATGCAAGTGCATATTTATATATTATCCTGTGAGGCTGTGAATAAAAGAAAGATAGGCAGCCAAGAATCAAACACCTAATAGTCATGCTACATGCAAGTGCATATTTATATATTATCCTGTGAGGCAGTGATTAATGTGAACAATTTCATTACACAACTTCTACACAGTTATTTGAGATGTTAACATTGATGGCATGGAAATATTGCATGCAGTAAGGGGCTGTAATTCAACTACTTCAACACACAACTGCTAGACACAGAACTGTTCTAAATTGTAAAGCAAACATGGTAATATGGTATGCATGGTGCATGGCAATTATATAACATAGATCACACTATTCAGCTGTGTAAAAGGCAATAAATAGCTAGCCAGGGTGGAATAGGTAATTCTCTTTCTTCCCAGCTTATATACATGTACAAGGTTGTCCGATGTTTAGTATTCAACTGGACAGTTCACTATATTGTGTTTGTTAGATAAATATAATCTGTCTCCCATATCAATATGCACTACAGTATACCTATATACACTACAATATGCCTACACATACACTACAATATTTCCTTTAAATAAGAGATACATGATCCTTCCTATAAGTATACGTCTAATAACAGATCAAACTGGCACCATTTTAACTGACACCAGGGCAGGTTTAAAGAAATTCATTTTAAAGTGAGAATAAAGTCAAAATTAAACTTTAATTATTCAAATAGAACATACCATTTTAAACACCATTACAATTTACTTCTATTATCTAATTTGCTTAATTAACTTGCTTTCATTTGTTGAAAAGCATACCTAGGTTGGTTCAGGACCAACAATGGACTACTGGGGGGATTTAGCTGAAGATTGTCAGATACACATAAATGTCTCTTGTCATTGGCTTACTCAATATGTTCAGCTAATCAGAGTAGGACATTGTTGTTTCTTCAAGGACACAAAAAAATGAAACAAGTTTGATCATATAAGTAATTTGAAAATATATTTAAAATTGTATGTTATATCTGAATGTCCTAATAAAAGGGAAAAAAAATGTTTTCATGTCCCTTGTATTGCTAGGCAGACTTTTCTTTACACCATAGCATAGCCATAATACACATATATCTTACCCAGAATCATTTACTGCATTTGAAACAATGTATTCAGAGAGATTATGTGGGAAAAGCAAGTCTTCTGACTTGTCTAGATTTGTAAATGGGTTACACAATGAGCTATTTTTTCTACATTTTGTATTTAGAAGAGGATTTAAAACTCACTCGCCTCCTCAATTTTAATTGTTGTTGTATTTTGCCCAGAAATCAACTTTACCCAGCAGTTATTCAACCTACTCCCACCTGATAAGTGGCAACAAAAATAATACAGCTGTCCTGGGATTGGTCTGAATTACTGTACTAACCCTAGCTAAGCTTAAAAGCTGTGTAATGTGGTGAAGCTATGGTTTAAAGGGAAGTCTGCCTTAAAAAGCAGGCTAAAAGTAAAAAAGTGAGTCATTGTGAACCTAATTTGCATATCTTACCCAGAATCCTTTGCTACATTGGAAATAATGTATTCAGAGAGATTCTGTGGGAAAAGCAAGTCTTCTGACTTGTCTAGATTTGTAAATGGGTTACACAATGAGTTATTTTCTCTACATTTTGTATTTAGTGGAGGATTTTAAACTCACTTTTCGCCTCCCCATAATTGTAATTGTTGTTTTATATATATATATATATATATATATATATATATATATATATATATATATATATATATACTCTAGAAACTGTGCTGCCCTTATGTTGCCCATTTTTTTAACTGGCACCATACAGGACTGCACAATTACACCATTAAGTTTTATAGAATGTAAGGAATTACTATTACTTTCAGTTAGTATTTGAGTTTGAAGGGGGGAGCATACGTTGGCTCCAAATTTTGGGTGTGTGTCTACATTAGGTATATTGATGATGCTTTGCTGGCATGTTACATCATGCCAAGGGCCTTGTACTTAAATTAAGTAATTATATACAATAGTATGTGCTTAGATATTAATACCTTTCGTAGGCTCAGCGTTTACTCCTTTAGAAACATTTCAATTTATGCTGGGGTTTGAAACAATTATATTTTACGAGTTGTGTTTATTTTATGCATACTTGGCTATTTTTGTTTAGGTTTCTATGGAAGGAGTAATGTGCCTGGTCATTTAAAATAAAATACAATAATATATGCTAATGTTTATTTGATGCCAGCATTCAAGTATTAACCATAGCACCATTTGTTATTATTTACCTGGGCTGTGCCTTTGAATAATTTCTAGATATCTATGTCTGTGATTATTTAGTTTTCAAAAACAAGCATTCATTTAACTTACATCACTAATTGTTTGCTCAGTAAAGTTTGTATATTGGAATTGGTTACTTTATTTTAAATACTTATTTTATTGTATAGGCTAATTTTCTTCTACTGTGATTACCAGGGTAATACTTAAAGGGACAGTATACACACATTTTTATATAACTTCATGTAATAGACACTACTATAAAGAATAATATGCACAGATCTACAAAACATTTATGAGTCATCTACAAAACATTTATGAAAAGAAAAATCAAGTGTACAATGTCCCTTTAAGTTATTAGTACTCTATGTACATTGGTTCAAACGATGTTGTGACAGACTGCAGTAACAATTAAGCTATGATTTATTTGTATTATTTTCCCTTATTGTTGCTGAAACAATCTGTGAGTGCGGATCTATATATCCTTTCTATCTGTCTGTCTGTCTATGTATGTCTATACCCTACATATACTATACATACTACTTTAAAGAATGAGGACAATAACTCTGTGAAAATAAAAAAGCAAACTTTCTCAAATATATGCTTTTACTTCATAGTTTTAGGATTATTTGCACTTACAGTATTGCAGTTTCACTTATTTGGTTCAATACTTCTTAAATGTTGCATGAATTATAGCTGCCAACTTTTTTCTGGCTTAGTCATGGTCCTAACCACAGCTGTAATTATATTTCAGACTGAGGCAGTAAAATAAGACTTTTCTTTATATGGAAGACAAACCCAGTATATCAGGAGAGTTTGTTCAGTTCATTTCCAAGTGTTTATTTACACAGTATCATTCCAGAAAAAGTAAAACTTTACTTTATATTTTTGCAGACTGAGAAGTTTATCTAAACTGATTAATGTTGAATAGATGCAGCTACTTTTACAGTACTATTAAGGTACTGTTCTGAATAAATAACATTGGTTAAATATAAATACATTTTATTATAAAATAGGATGGTTGGAAAATTATGTAATTTATAA